>NW_024060208.1:0-37275 GCF_016432855.1 Salvelinus namaycush
GTCGCTGAGACACTGTTCCAGCAGGTCCTGCTGTTGTATCCCCCTCTCTCTCTGGTCTCCAGGTCGCTGAGACACTGTTCCAGCAGGTCCTGCCGTTTTATCCCCTCTCTCTGGTCTCCAGGTCGCTGAGACACTGTTCCAGCAGGTCCTGCTGTTTTATCCCCTCTCTCTGGTCTCCAGGTCGCTGAGACACTGTTCCAGCAGGTCCTGCCATTTTATCCTCCTCTCTCTGGTCTCCAGGTCGCTGAGACACTGTTCCAGCAGGTCCTGCCATTTTATCCCCCTCTCTCTGGTCTCCAGGCCGCTGAGACACTGTTCCAGCAGGTCCTGCCATTTTATCCTCCTCTCTCTGGTCTCCAGGTCGCTGAGACACTGTTCCAGCAGGTCCTGCCATTTTATCCCCCTCTCTCTGGTCTCCAGGTCGCTGAGACACTGTTCCAGCAGGTCCTGCCATTTTATCCTCCTCTCTCTGGTCTCCAGGTCGCTGAGACACTGTTCCAGCAGGTCCTGCCATTTTATCCCCTCTCTCTGGTCTCCAGGTCGCTGAGACACTGTTCCAGCAGGTCCTGCCATTTTATCCTCCTCTCTCGGGTCTCCAGGTCGCTGAGACACTGTTCCAGCAGGTCCTGCCATTTTATCCCCCTCTCTCTCTGGTCTCCAGGTCGCTGAGACACTGTTCCAGCAGGTCCTGCCATTTTATCCTCCTCTCTCTGGTCTCCAGGTCGCTGAGACACTGTTCCAGCAGGTCCTGCCATTTTATCCTCCTCTCTCTGGTCTCCAGGTCGCTGAGACACAGCAGGTCCTGCCATTTTATCCTCCTCTCTCTGGTCTCCAGGTCGCTGAGACACTGTTCCAGCAGGTCCTGCCATTTTATCCTCCTCTCTCGGGTCTCCAGGTCGCTGAGACACTGTTCCAGCAGGTCCTGCCATTTTATCCTCCTCTCTCTGGTCTCCAGGTCGCTGAGACACAGCAGGTCCTGCCATTTTATCCTCCTCTCTCTGGTCTCCAGGTCGCTGAGACACTGTTCCAGCAGGTCCTGCTGTTTTATCCCCCTCTCTCTCTGGTCTCCAGGTCGCTGAGACACTGTTCCAGCAGGTCCTGCCGTTTTATCCCCTCTCTCTGGTCTCCAGGTCGCTGAGACACTGTTCCAGCAGGTCTTGCCATTTTATCCTCCTCTCTCTGGTCTCCAGGTCGCTGAGACACAGCAGGTCCTGCCATTTTATCCTCCTCTCTCTGGTCTCCAGGTCGCTGAGACACTGTTCCAGCAGGTCCTGCCATTTTATCCCCCTCTCTCTCTGGTCTCCAGGTCGCTGAGACACTGTTCCAGCAGGTCTTGCCATTTTATCCTCCTCTCTCTGGTCTCCAGGTCGCTGAGACACTGTTCCAGCAGGTCCTGCTGTTTTATCCCCCTCTCTCTCTGGTCTCCAGGTCGCTGAGACACAGCAGGTCCTGCCATTTTATCCTCCTCTCTCTGGTCTCCAGGCCGCTGAGACACTGTTCCAGCAGGTCCTGCCGTTTTATCCCCCTCTCTCTGGTCTCCAGGTCGCTGAGACACAGCAGGTCCTGCCATTTTATCCTCCTCTCTCTGGTCTCCAGGTCGCTGAGACACTGTTCCAGCAGGTCCTGCCATTTTATCCTCCTCTCTCTGGTCTCCAGGCCGCTGAGACACTGTTCCAGCAGGT
Organism: Salvelinus namaycush; assembly: GCF_016432855.1. Taxonomy (NCBI): domain Eukaryota; kingdom Metazoa; phylum Chordata; class Actinopteri; order Salmoniformes; family Salmonidae; genus Salvelinus; species Salvelinus namaycush. Next base: position 1,683 of record NW_024060208.1, read on the forward strand.
CCTGCCATTTTATCTTCCTCTCTCTGGTCTCCAGGTCGCTGAGACACTGTTCCAGCAGGTCCTGCTGTTTTATCCCCCTCTCTCTGGTCTCCAGGTCGCTGAGACACTGTTCCAGTAGGTCCTGCCATTTTATCCTCCTCTCTCTGGTCTCCAGGTCGCTGAGACACTGTTCCAGCAGGTCCTGCCATTTTATCCCCCTCTCTCTGGTCTCCAGGTCGCTGAGACACTGTTCCAGCAGGTCCTGCCATTTTATCCTCCTCTCTCTGGTCTCCAGGTCGCTGAGACACAGCAGGTCCTGCCATTTTATCCCCCTCTCTCTGGTCTCCAGGTCGCTGAGACACTGTTCCAGCAGGTCCTGCCATTTTATCCCCCTCTCTCTGGTCTCCAGGTCGCTGAGACACTGTTCCAGCAGGTCCTGCTATTTTATCCTCCTCTCTCTGGTCTCCAGGTCGCTGAGACACTGTTCCAGCAGGTCCTGCCATTTTATCCCCCTCTCTCTGGTCTCCAGGTCGCTGAGACACTGTTCCAGCAGGTCCTGCCATTTTATCCTCCTCTCTCTGGTCTCCAGGTCGCTGAGACACTGTTCCAGCAGGTCCTGCCATTTTATCCCCTCTCTCTCTGGTCTCCAGGCCCGCTGAGACACTGTTCCAGCAGGTCCTGCCATTTTATCCTCCTCTCTCTGGTCTCCAGGTCGCTGAGACACTGTTCCAGCAGGTCCTGCCATTTTATCCTCCTCTCTCTGGTCTCCAGGTCGCTGAGACACTGTTCCAGCAGGTCCTGCCATTTTATCCTCCTCTCTCTGGTCTCCAGGTCGCTGAGACAGTGTTCCAGCAGGTCCTGCCATTTTATCCTCCTCTCTCGGGTCTCCAGGTCGCTGAGACACTGTTCCAGCAGGTCCTGCCATTTTATCCTCCTCTCTCTGGTCTCCAGGTCGCTGAGACACTGTTCCAGCAGGTCCTGCCATTTTATCCTCCTCTCTCTGGTCTCCAGGTCGCTGAGACACTGTTCCAGCAGGTCCTGCCATTTTATCCCCTCTCTCTCTGGTCTCCAGGCCCGCTGAGACACTGTTCCAGCAGGTCCTGCCATTTTATCCTCCTCTCTCTGGTCTCCAGGTCGCTGAGACACTGTTCCAGCAGGTCCTGCCATTTTATCCTCCTCTCTCTGGTCTCCAGGTCGCTGAGACACTGTTCCAGCAGGTCCTGCTGTTTTATCCCCCTCTCTCTGGTCTCCAGGTCGCTGAGACACTGTTCCAGCAGGTCCTGCCGTTTTATCCCCTCTCTCTGGTCTCCAGGTCGCTGAGACACTGTTCCAGCAGGTCCTGCCATTTTATCCTCCTCTCTCTGGTCTCCAGGTCGCTGAGACACTGTTCCAGCAGGTCCTGCCGTTTTATCCCCTCTCTCTGGTCTCCAGGTCGCTGAGACACAGCAGGTCCTGCCATTTTATCCTCCTCTCTCTGGTCTCCAGGCCGCTGAGACACTGTTCCAGCAGGTCCTGCCATTTTATCTTCCTCTCTCTGGTCTCCAGGTCGCTGAGACACTGTTCCAGCAGGTCCTGCTGTTTTATCCCCCTCTCTCTGGTCTCCAGGTCGCTGAGACACTGTTCCAGTAGGTCCTGCCATTTTATCCTCCTCTCTCTGGTCTCCAGGTCGCTGAGACACTGTTCCAGCAGGTCCTGCCATTTTATCCCCCTCTCTCTCTGGTCTCCAGGTCGCTGAGACACTGTTCCAGCAGGTCCTGCCGTTTTATCCTCCTCTCTCTGGTCTCCAGGTCGCTGAGACACTGTTCCAGCAGGTCCTGCTGTTTTATCCCCCTCTCTCTGGTCTCCAGGTCGCTGAGACACTGTTCCAGCAGGTCCTGCCATTTTATCCCCCTCTCTCTGGTCTCCAGGTCGCTGAGACACTGTTCCAGCAGGTCCTGCCATTTTATCCCCCTCTCTCTGGTCTCCAGGTCGCTGAGACACTGTTCCAGCAGGTCCTGCTATTTTATCCTCCTCTCTCTGGTCTCCAGGTCGCTGAGACACTGTTCCAGCAGGTCTTGCCATTTTATCCTCCTCTCTCTGGTCTCCAGGTCGCTGAGACACAGCAGGTCCTGCCATTTTATCCCCTCTCTCTGGTCTCCAGGTCGCTGAGACACTGTTCCAGCAGGTCCTGCCATTTTATCCCCCTCTCTCTGGTCTCCAGGTCGCTGAGACACTGTTCCAGCAGGTCCTGCCATTTTATCCTCCTCTCTCTGGTCTCCAGGTCGCTGAGACACTGTTCCAGCAGGTCCTGCCATTTTATCCCCTCTCTCTCTGGTCTCCAGGCCCGCTGAGACACTGTTCCAGCAGGTCCTGCCATTTTATCCTCCTCTCTCTGGTCTCCAGGTCGCTGAGACACTGTTCCAGCAGGTCCTGCCATTTTATCCTCCTCTCTCTGGTCTCCAGGTCGCTGAGACACTGTTCCAGCAGGTCCTGCTGTTTTATCCCCCTCTCTCTCTGGTCTCCAGGTCGCTGAGACACTGTTCCAGCAGGTCCTGCCGTTTTATCCCCTCTCTCTGGTCTCCAGGTCGCTGAGACACAGCAGGTCCTGCCATTTTATCCTCCTCTCTCTGGTCTCCAGGTCGCTGAGACACTGTTCCAGCAGGTCCTGCCATTTTATCCTCCTCTCTCTGGTCTCCAGGTCGCTGAGACACTGTTCCAGCAGGTCCTGCCGTTTTATCCTCCTCTCTCTGGTCTCCAGGTCGCTGAGACACAGCAGGTCCTGCCATTTTATCCTCCTCTCTCTGGTCTCCAGGTCGCTGAGACACTGTTCCAGCAGGTCCTGCCATTTTATCCCTCTCTCTCTGGTCTCCAGGTCGCTGAGACACTGTTCCAGCAGGTCCTGCCGTTTTATCCCCCTCTCTCTGGTCTCCAGGTCGCTGAGACACAGCAGGTCCTGCCATTTTATCCTCCTCTCTCTGGTCTCCAGGCCGCTGAGACACTGTTCCAGCAGGTCCTGCCATTTTATCTTCCTCTCTCTGGTCTCCAGGTCGCTGAGACACTGTTCCAGCAGGTCCTGCCATTTTATCCTCCTCTCTCTGGTCTCCAGGTCGCTGAGACACTGTTCCAGCAGGTCCTGCCATTTTATCCTCCTCTCTCTGGTCTCCAGGTCGCTGAGACACTGTTCCAGCAGGTCCTGCCATTTTATCCCCCTCTCTCTCTGGTCTCCAGGTCGCTGAGACACTGTTCCAGCAGGTCCTGCCGTTTTATCCTCCTCTCTCTGGTCTCCAGGTCGCTGAGACACTGTTCCAGCAGGTCCTGCCATTTTATCCTCCTCTCTCTGGTCTCCAGGTCGCTGAGACACTGTTCCAGCAGGTCCTGCTGTTTTATCCCCTCTCTCTGGTCTCCAGGTCGCTGAGACACTGTTCCAGCAGGTCCTGCCATTTTATCCCCCTCTCTCTGGTCTCCAGGCCGCTGAGACACTGTTCCAGCAGGTCCTGCCATTTTATCCCCCTCTCTCTGGTCTCCAGGTCGCTGAGACACTGTTCCAGCAGGTCCTGCCATTTTATCCCCCTCTCTCTGGTCTCCAGGTCGCTGAGACACTGTTCCAGCAGGTCCTGCCATTTTATCCCCCTCTCTCTGGTCTCCAGGTCGCTGAGACACTGTTCCAGCAGGTCCTGCCATTTTATCCCCCTCTCTCTGGTCTCCAGGTCGCTGAGACACTGTTCCAGCAGGTCCTGCCATTTTATCCCCCTCTCTCTGGTCTCCAGACCCGCTGAGACACTGTTCCAGCAGGTCTTCCGACACTATGGCCTTCCGGAGAACATCGTCTCCGACCGTGGACCCCAATTCACGTCGCGGGTATTGAGAGCCTGCATGGAGAAGCTGGGGGTCACGGTCAGCCTCACATCTGGGTACCGGACTCAGTCCAACGGGCAGGTAGAGAGGACTAACCAGGAGTTGAGTTGAGTTTATTTTATTTTTACAGGGACAGTGCACATAATTAAACGTTTCAGTAAAAGTGCCGGTTTTAGCCAGCCGGCTAATTTTCAACCGCAGTCCCTGGACAGGTTATTAAAAACAATTACAATACAGACAATCAATGAGCAGTGAGCACACGCAGAGCAACATAGGACAAGCAAGACGTAGCATACAAACAGAGCAACATAGGACAAGCAAGACGTAGCATAGAGACAGAGCAACATAGGACAAGCAAGACGTAGCATACAGACAGAGCAACATAGGACAAGCAAGACGTAGCATACAGACAGAGCAACATAGGACAAGCAAGACGTAGCATTCAGACAGAGCAACATAGGACAAGCAAGACGTAGCATACAGACAGAGCAACATAGGACAAGCAAGACGTAGCATTCAGACAGAGCAACATAGGACAAGCAAGACGTAGCATACAGACAGAGAAACATAGGACAAGCAAGACGTAGCATACAGACAGAGCAACATAGGACAAGCAAGACGTAGCATACAGACAGAGCAACATAGGACAAGACGTAGCATACAGACAGAGCAACATAGGACAAGACGTAGCATACAGACAGAGCAACATAGGACAAGCAAGACGTAGCATACAGACAGAGAAACATAGGACAAGCAAGATGTAGCATAGAGACAGAGAAACATAGGACAAAAAGCACTAAGACAAAATTCATAAAAGCAACAAAGTGTTTACACACCTCACAAGTTACAGACAACAGACATGGAAAGCGGCAATACACAGTTAGGGATTATGTTCACAAATATGATTGACCTTTAGCCATGTCTTCATGCATTTTGTGAAAGTGTGATATGTGGTGCAGTTATGTGTGTCTGATGGCAGTGTATTCCAGACATGGGAAGCTCTCACAGAGAAAACGGATTGACTAAAGGTGCTTTTCCTAAAGGGAACTATACAGTCACCTCTCATGGCAGACCTTGTGGATCTGCTGCCATATGTTTGGGTTTTCTGTTAAACAAAAATACTGAGTGGAGGGGGAGCCAGGCCATTTAGGATCTTGAATACAAGACATGTATTGCACAAGATTTTCCCAACTCAGGAGCTCATGCTTTCTGAGGATGTAACAGTGATGATGGCTATTGGGCTTCCTATCAAGCACTTTGAGAGCCTGTTTGTAGACAGACTGAATAGGTTTTAATGTTGTACAGCAAGCTTGGGCCCAACTAGTCAAGCAGTATGTTAAGTGGGGGAGTATCATAGATTTGAAGTACAGTTTTGCTACCTCTGTAGTCAAACAATTTCATATAAATTGGAAATTAGCTAGGTTGAATTTGGTTATCTGAATTACCTTTTTCACTTGCTTTTTAAAAGAGAGGTTGGAATCAAGTATGATGCCAAGGTACTTAAAATCAGATACCACCTGGAGCTTCTCCCCTGACACATAGACATCTGGCTCAGTAGCATCTGATACCACCTGGAGCTTCTCCCCTGACACACAGACATCTGGCTCAGTAGCATCTGTTGCCCTCTTTGTGAAGAACATGCAAACAGTTTTTTTCACATTGAGATGCAAGTCACTGAGCCACTTTGTAACCTGGACCATTACAGTAGTGAGTCACTGAGCCACTTTGTAACCTGGACCATTACAGTAGTGAGTCACTGAGCCACTTTGTAACCTGGACCATTACAGTAGTGAGTCACTGAGCCACTTTGTAACCTGGACCATTACAGTAGTGAGTCACTGAGCCACTTTGTAACCTGGACCATTACAGTAGTGAGTCACTGAGCCACTTTGTAACCTGGACCATTACAGTAGTGAGTCACTGAGCCACTTTGTAACCTGGACCATTACAGTAGTGAGTCACTGAGCCACTTTGTAACCTGGACCATTACAGTAGTGAGTCACTGAGCCACTTTGTAACCTGGACCATTACAGTAGTGAGTCACTGAGCCACTTTGTAACCTGGACCATTACAGTAGTGAGTCACTGAGCCACTTTGTAACCTGGACCATTACAGTAGTGAGTCACTGAGCCACTTTGTAACCTGGACCATTACAGTAGTGAGTCACTGAGCCACTTTGTAACCTGGACCATTACAGTAGTGAGTTACTGAGCCACTTTGTAACCTGGACCATTACAGTAGTGAGTCACTGAGCCACTTTGTAACCTGGACCATTACAGTAGTGAGTCACTGAGCCACTTTGTAACCTGGACCATTACAGTAGTGAGTCACTGAGCCACTTTGTAACCTGGACCATTACAGTAGTGAGTCACTGAGCCACTTTGTAACCTGGACCATTACAGTAGTGAGTCACTGAGCCACTTTGTAACCTGGACCATTACAGTAGTGAGTCACTGAGCCACTTTGTAACCTGGACCATTACAGTAGTGAGTCACTGAGCCACTTTGTAACCTGGACCATTACAGTAGTGAGTCACTGAGCCACTTTGTAACCTGGACCATTACAGTAGTGAGTCACTGAGCCACTTTGTAACCTGGACCATTACAGTAGTGAGTCACTGAGCCACTTTGTAACCTGGACCATTACAGTAGTGAGTCACTGAGCCACTTTGTAACCTGGACCATTACAGTAGTGAGTCACTGAGCCACTTTGTAACCTGGACCATTACAGTAGTGAGTCACTGAGCCACTTTGTAACCTGGACCATTACAGTAGTGAGTCACTGAGCCACTTTGTAACCTGGACCATTACAGTAGTGAGTCACTGAGCCACTTTGTAACCTGGACCATTACAGTAGTGAGTCACTGAGCCACTTTGTAACCTGGACCATTACAGTAGTGAGTCACTGAGCCACTTTGTAACCTGGACCATTACAGTAGTGAGTCACTGAGCCACTTTGTAACCTGGACCATTACAGTAGTGAGTTACTGAGCCACTTTGTAACCTGGACCATTACAGTAGTGAGTCACTGAGCCACTTTGTAACCTGGACCATTACAGTAGTGAGTCACTGAGCCACTTTGTAACCTGGACCATTACAGTAGTGAGTCACTGAGCCACTTTGTAACCTGGACCATTACAGTAGTGAGTCACTGAGCCACTTTGTAACCTGGACCATTACAGTAGTGAGTCACTGAGCCACTTTGTAACCTGGACCATTACAGTAGTGAGTCACTGAGCCACTTTGTAACCTGGACCATTACAGTAGTGAGTCACTGAGCCACTTTGTAACCTGGACCATTACAGTAGTGAGTCACTGAGCCACTTTGTAACCTGGACCATTACAGTAGTGAGTCACTGAGCCACTTTGTAACCTGGACCATTACAGTAGTGAGTCACTGAGCCACTTTGTAACCTGGACCATTACAGTAGTGAGTCACTGAGCCACTTTGTAACCTGGACCATTACAGTAGTGAGTCACTGAGCCACTTTGTAACCTGGACCATTACAGTAGTGAGTCACTGAGCCACTTTGTAACCTGGACCATTACAGTAGTGAGTCACTGAGCCACTTTGTAACCTGGACCATTACAGTAGTGAGTCACTGAGCCACTTTGTAACCTGGACCATTACAGTAGGGAGTCACTGAGCCACTTTGTAACCTGGACCATTACAGTAGTGAGTCACTGAGCCACTTTGTAACCTGGACCATTACAGTAGGGAGTCACTGAGCCACTTTGTAACCTGGACCATTACAGTAGGGAGTCACTGAGCCACTTTGTAACCTGGACCATTACAGTAGGGAGTCACTGAGCCACTTTGTAACCTGGACCATTACAGTAGTGAGTCACTGAGCCACTTTGTAACCTGGACCATTACAGTAGTGAGTCACTGAGCCACTTTGTAACCTGGACCATTACAGTAGTGAGTCACTGAGCCACTTTGTAACCTGGACCATTACAGTAGTGAGTCACTGAGCCACTTTGTAACCTGGACCATTACAGTAGTGAGTCACTGAGCCACTTTGTAACCTGGACCATTACAGTAGTGAGTCACTGAGCCACTTTGTAACCTGGACCATTACAGTAGTGAGTCACTGAGCCACTTTGTAACCTGGACCATTACAGTAGTGAGTCACTGAGCCACTTTGTAACCTGGACCATTACAGTAGTGAGTCACTGAGCCACTTTGTAACCTGGACCATTACAGTAGTGAGTCACTGAGCCACTTTGTAACCTGGACCATTACAGTAGTGAGTCACTGAGCCACTTTGTAACCTGGACCATTACAGTAGTGAGTCACTGAGCCACTTTGTAACCTGGACCATTACAGTAGTGAGTCACTGAGCCACTTTGTAACCTGGACCATTACAGTAGTGAGTCACTGAGCCACTTTGTAACCTGGACCATTACAGTAGTGAGTCACTGAGCCACTTTGTAACCTGGACCATTACAGTAGTGAGTCACTGAGCCACTTTGTAACCTGGACCATTACAGTAGTGAGTCACTGAGCCACTTTGTAACCTGGACCATTACAGTAGTGAGTCACTGAGCCACTTTGTAACCTGGACCATTACAGTAGTGAGTCACTGAGCCACTTTGTAACCTGGACCATTACAGTAGTGAGTCACTGAGCCACTTTGTAACCTGGACCATTACAGTAGTGAGTCACTGAGCCACTTTGTAACCTGGACCATTACAGTAGTGAGTCACTGAGCCACTTTGTAACCTGGACCATTACAGTAGTGAGTCACTGAGCCACTTTGTAACCTGGACCATTACAGTAGTGAGTCACTGAGCCACTTTGTAACCTGGACCATTACAGTAGTGAGTCACTGAGCCACTTTGTAACCTGGACCATTACAGTAGTGAGTCACTGAGCCACTTTGTAACCTGGACCATTACAGTAGTGAGTCACTGAGCCACTTTGTAACCTGGACCATTACAGTAGTGAGTCACTGAGCCACTTTGTAACCTGGACCATTACAGTAGTGAGTCACTGAGCCACTTTGTAACCTGGACCATTACAGTAGTGAGTCACTGAGCCACTTTGTAACCTGGACCATTACAGTAGTGAGTCACTGAGCCACTTTGTAACCTGGACCATTACAGTAGTGAGTCACTGAGCCACTTTGTAACCTGGACCATTACAGTAGGGAGTCACTGAGCCACTTTGTAACCTGGACCATTACAGTAGTGAGTCACTGAGCCACTTTGTAACCTGGACCATTACAGTAGGGAGTCACTGAGCCACTTTGTAACCTGGACCATTACAGTAGGGAGTCACTGAGCCACTTTGTAACCTGGACCATTACAGTAGTGAGTCACTGAGCCACTTTGTAACCTGGACCATTACAGTAGTGAGTCACTGAGCCACTTTGTAACCTGGACCATTACAGTAGTGAGTCACTGAGCCACTTTGTAACCTGGACCATTACAGTAGTGAGTCACTGAGCCACTTTGTAACCTGGACCATTACAGTAGTGAGTCACTGAGCCACTTTGTAACCTGGACCATTACAGTAGTGAGTCACTGAGCCACTTTGTAACCTGGACCATTACAGTAGTGAGTCACTGAGCCACTTTGTAACCTGGACCATTACAGTAGTGAGTCACTGAGCCACTTTGTAACCTGGACCATTACAGTAGTGAGTTCTTGTGCAGCTTGTTGTTTGCTCTTTGCACATATATCACTGTATCATCTGCATACATTTGAACTTCAGACCCAGTACAGACAGAAGGCAGGTCATTAATGTACAGGCTGAACAGGAGGGGCCCCAGTATTGACCCTTGGGGCACGCCCACATCATAGCTAAGAGTGGGCGACAGCTCATTGCTCACTCTGACACACTGAGTTCTGCCTTCAAGGTATGATTTCATCCATCTCAAGGCATCGGGGGAAAAGTTGAACTTGGACAATTTTGAGATGAGAATCTCATGGTTAACAGTATCAAAAGCTTTCCTTAGGTCCAGAAACACAGCCCCAACAACGCCCCCTTTGTCCATCTTGGACTTCACATTTTCCAGAAGAAAGCAGTTGGCCGTTTCTGTGGAGTGTTTCGCTCTGAAGCCAAACTGCATGGAATGTAATGTGAAGGGGCTGTTGTTGAGGTGGGCAATCAGTTGTTCTGCTACACACTTTTCAACAACCTTTGACACCACAGGTAGTATACTAATGGGCCTGTAGTCACTCACGTCAGCAGGGTCGCCCGATTTAAAGATGGCCGTTATTATGGCCGACTTCCATACCCTTGGAAACACCCCGAGACCAATAGATGTGTTGGTGACCTTAGTAATGGGGCCAATGAGTGACTCTTTGTAGTTTTTAAGAAAGGTAGAGTCCAGCCCAAACACATCTTTGGCTTTAGAGTTCTTTAGTGAGCTAATCACCTTGTTCACCTTTGACTCAGAAACCTCCCTTATGATGAAGACAGGTTGCGCGTCATTCACTAGCACTGAGCCCAAGAAACCAGTGGAGGGGTTCTGTGTCAGTACCCTGACAGAGTCAATAAAGTAGGAATTGAAGGCTATTGCTATTTCGACTGCATCCTGTGTTAGATTCTTATTCACCACGATTTCTAGTCTTTTTGCAGTGTTACTATGGTCTTTCCCTGTTAACTGTTTTAGATTCTCCCAGATCAATTTAGAATTTCCCTTTGCTTCACCAATTATGTTAATAAAAAAGTTTGCCTTGGCCTGTCTGATTTCTTTCATCACCTTATTTCTCAACATGGTAAACCTACGTCTGTCATGCTCTAATTTGGATTTTAGGGCTGTTTTTAGAGCATAATCTCGTTCTTTTATCAATTTCCAGATTTCTCCATTTAGCCAAGGAAGAGTGCTCTTTTGGCCAGGTTTGGATTTGATTTTCTTTAGGAAACCATTTATTGTAGTCTGGATTGTGGATAGAAACACCTGACTATCAGCTTCCACGTCTGTATAGGACAAGAGATCCTTCCAGTTAATTCCCTTATTTGCGTTTTCAAAATAGTTTAATTCACTCTTAGGTATTCTGAGTTGATCCGGCTTTCTAACAGTAGAGAGGTTAAACCTGTTCAGTAGAGAGGTTAAACCTGTTCAGTAGAGAGGTTAAACCTGTTCAGTAGAGAGGTTAAACCTGTTCAGTAGAGAGGTTAAACCTGTTCAGTAGAGAGGTTAAACCTGCTCTTAGACAGCTTTCTGGCTATAAGTGTCAGATTATGATCAGATAGCCCAGTAACCATATTGAATGATTTAGTCACTCTCTCTGGTTAATTACTGAACACCAAATCAATCTGTGTTTTAGAGCAACAAGTCACCCTGGTTGGCCCTTTAACTAGCTGTGTAAGGTCAAAGGTATTAGTGATCCGTTTGAGGGTTTTCCTACAAGACTTGTCTTCATAATTCATATTAAAATCTCCCATTAAGATGACCTCTTTCCCAAAATCACATTCCCTAAGCATGTTATTAAACGGATCAAAAAACACACTTTTGGTGGAAGGTGCCAGACCGAAGCTCCTCCAGTGGACGAGTGGTTCCAGTGCGCAGGAGGTTTGGAACGCTGCCCACGTGAGGCTCCAACGCACCGTCCGCCGCCAGAAGGAGCAGGCGGACCACCACCGCAGTGAGGCTCCCGTGTTCCATCCTGGTGATCGTGTCTGGCTGTCCACCAGGAACCTCCCGCTCCTCCTGCCCTGCCGGAAGCTGAGCCCCCGGTTTGTGGGGCCATTCAAAGTCCTCCGGAGGGTCAATGGGTAATATACCGATTCCAGCTCCCCACTAACTACCGGATCTCACCCTCTTTTCATGTATTGCTCCTCAGACCTGTGTTTTCCTGGTCCCCTGGCTGATGCCGTGCCCCACTACACCCTTCTGCCCATGCCGTCAGATGCATCCTGGACTCCTGACATCGTGAGGGTCGGCTCTGGGAAGGGTTCGGTCCGGTGTTGGGTTCCGGTGGATGCCATTTTAGATCCCAACGTCATCTGAGATTTCCACCTTCGCCATCCGGCCCGCTACTCGCCCACAGGACCGCTACTCGCCATCCGGGCCTGCTACTCGCCCTCGGGGCCGTCCACCTGGCCCGGCGTCGTCCTGCGGCTGGAGCCATGCGTCTACTCCTCCTCCGGTGCGCGACATCGCCGGGCTACTAACCATCAGTACTGCCAACCCATCATTACGCACACCTGGCAACCATCATTACGCACACCTGAACTTTGTCACTATCCTGATTACTTCCCCTTTATCTCCGTTGTATCACCCATCAGGCAGCATTGTTTCTGTTTTCTTGTTCAGACGCTGTTTTTGTATTCTCTCTATGTTCGTTCCAATTAAACTCACAGACTGCACCTGCTTCCCGACTCCCCGCGTCTTCGTCACACCCTGATTTACCCCACTGCAGTAAAATGATTTATTAATCAGCAACATGGGACCCACCTTCTCCTGCCCAAACAGTTCATAGAATAGATTACTCATGAAAGAAGTTGGGTTTGCCCGCTTCCACACCAGTTTCAAAATCCTTTGACCCCGTACATTGAATTACTCCAAACTTTCCTATTTAGTTTAATAAGTATCCAATTTAGCAGTGAGCACTGCCAATGATTAATTTACCTGTTTTAATTGTAAGTCTACTGCAAAGGTAATCTCCTCACAAACAATCTCTCGTATAGTAGCGGCCGCCCCTCTGTGTTGAGAGCTGCCATGTTCACACAGATTAATTGTGTTTGCTGAAGCGAAATAGACCTGTTATTTATTTCATACCTTTAATATGATGTTTAGTATTGACAAGTTTTAGGAAAGAAGTCTGCTAATTCATAGTAATTTGCAAAAGAAGTCTCTCTGTGCCGGGTCTTTCTGCAGGCCATGTCAGGACACACATTACGCTACCAATCAGTACCAGCAGAGAAGATTGGTGAGGATGATGGTGATGTTGTTGGTAATTATGATCATGGGGATGTTGATGATGATCATGGTGATGTTGATGATGGTGATGTTGATGATGATCATGGTGATGTTGATGATGATCATGGTGATGTTGATGGTGATCATGGTGATGTTGATGATGATCATGGGGATGTTGATGATGATCATGGGGATGTTGTTGATGATCATGGTGATGTTGTTGATGATCATGGTGATGTTGATGATGATCATGGTGATGTTGATGGTGATCATGGTGATGTTGATGGTGATGTTGATGATGATCATGGTGATGTTGATGATGATCATGGTGATGTTGATGATGATCATGGTGATGTTGATGATGATCATGGTGATGTTGATGATGATCATGGTGATGGTGATGATCATGGTGATGTTGATGATGATCATGGTGATGTTGATGATGATCATGGTGATGATGATGATCATGGTGATGTTGATGATGATCATGGTGATGTTGATGATGATCATGGTGATGTTGATGATGATCATGGTGATGGTGATGATCATGGTGATGTTGATGATGATCATGGTGATGTTGATGATGATCATGGTGTTGATGATGATCATGGTGATGTTGATGATGATGTTGATGGTAATTATGATCATGGTGATGTTGATGATGATCATGGTGATGTTGATGATGATCATGGTGATGTTGATGATGATCATGTTGATGGTAATTATGATCATGGTGATGTTGATGATGATCATGGTGATGTTGATGATGATCATGGTGATGTTGATGATGATGTTGATGGTAATTATGATCATGGTGATGTTGATGATGACCATGGTGATGTTGATGATGATCATGGTGATGTTGATGATAATGTTGATGGTAATTATGATCATGGTGATGTTGATGATGATCATGGTGATGTTGATGATGATCATGGTGATGTTGATGATGACCATGGTGATGTTGATGATGATGATAATGTTGATGATGATCATGGTGATGTTGATGATGATCATGGTGATGTTGATGATGATGTTGATGGTAATTATGATCATGGTGATGTTGATGATGATCATGGTGATGTTCATGGTGATCATGGTGATGTTGATGATGTTGATGGTAATTATGATCATGGTGATGTTGATGATGATCATGGTGATGTTGATGGTGATCATGGTGATGTTGATGATGATCATGGTGATGTTGTTGATGATCATGGTGATGTTGATGATGATCATGGTGATGTTGATGATGATCATGGTGATGTTGATGATTATCATGGTGATGTTGATGATTATCATGGTGATGTTGATGATTATCATGGTGATGTTGATGATGATCATGGTGATGTTGATGATCATGGTGATGTTGATGGTAATTATGATCATGGTGATGTTGATGATGATCATGGTGATGTTGATGATGATCATGGTGATGTTGATGATGATCATGGTGATGTTGATGATGATCATGGTGATGTTGATGATGATCATGGTGATGGTGATGATCATGGTGATGTTGATGATGATCATGGTGATGTTGATGATGATCATGGTGATGTTGATGATGATCATGGTGATGTTGTTGATCATGGTGATGTTGATGATGATCATGGTGATGTTGATGATGATCATGGTGATGTTGATGATGATCATGGTGATGTTGATGGTGATCATGGTGATGTTGATGATCATGGTGATGTTGATGGTGATGTTGATGGTAATTATGATCATGGTGATGTTGATGATGATCATGGTGATGTTGATGGTGATCATGGTGATGTTGATGGTGATCATGGTGATGTTGATGATGATCATGGTGATGTTGATGATGATCATGGGGATGTTGATGGTGATCATGGGGATGTTGATGATAATGGTGATGTTGTTGATGATCATGGTGATGTTGATGGTGATCATGGTGATGTTGTTGATGATCATGGTGATCATGGTGATGTTGATGATGATGACGATGACTAGGTGTGAAGATGAGAGGCAGTAGGTCTGTGTGTTATGGTGGAAGAGTTAGAATATGGAGAGAGAGAGAGAGAGAGAGAGATCTTGCTGAGGGCTCCATTCTGGTGGAAATGTATGCGTGTGTCTCTGTCCTGTAATTACAGTCATGATGACAGAAGATGGTTTCCTGTTAAAAGAACAGTGCCAGCTGCCTCGCCACACACACACACACACACACACACACACACACACACACACACACACCCTCACCTCCACTATCCAGGGCACTTAGCTAACGTTAGTGTAGCAACATCCGCTAGCTGTCTGCCTGCCTGCCTGCCTGCCTGCCTGCCTGCCTGCCTGCCTGCCTGCCTGCCTGCCTGCCTGCCTGCCTGCCTGCCTGCTGTGGTGTGTACACTGAATGTAGAAAACATCATGAACTCCTGCTGTTTCCATGACAGACTGACCAGGTGAAAGCTATGATCCTATATTGATGTTAATTACTGATGTCTACTTCAATCAGTGTAGATGAAGGGGAAGAGGCAGGTTAAAATCCTTAAGAGTCTATTGACGTGACGTTGTGTCAGTTTAAACTAGAGAGATCTTTTTTTTGCACGGGCTGGGTCTCATTTTGCAGGGTCTCAATCCACCACATCCAGCTATGTCGGCCTTCTGCATCTGCGGTGGAAGGTGGCAGACCATGAGACATCCCGAAAATCAGGCTCTTCTCACGTCCGAGCGGTTTGGAAACAAAACATGACCTCTTTGTGTAAAGATGGTGTTCTCCGTTTTGCTGTAAGACCCCCACAAGTCCAATGAGACGTGTCTGAATTCGGGGACGCTGATGTGCCGTTTGGCCGACAAAACAAACGTACTTATATCTCCTGGATATAGGACAGACACTTCAAAAAACCTTATTCCTTACCATTATTATTTTGACTGTCTTTTTTCCCATTTATGCATGGGTTATTCAATGAATTTCTATGGGCTATAGTAGTAAAGACCAAATTCAATATGAAAAATATATATATATTTACATTTACATTTAAGTCATTTAGCAGACGCTCTTATCCAGAGCGACTCCACCATTGGGGTGCCAGAGCAGCGAACAGTTTTGACTGGGCTGAGCGGGAACTGTACTTCCTCAGAGGTAGGGAGGCGAGCAGGCCAGAGGTGGATGAACGCAGTGCCCTTGTTTGGGTGTAGGGCCTGATCAGAGCCTGAAGGTACGGAGGTGCCGTTCCCCTCACAGCTCCGTAGGCAAGCACCATGGTCTTGTAGCGGATGCGAGCTTCAACTGGAAGCCAGTGGAGAGAGCGGAGGAGCGGGGTGACGTGAGAGAACTTGGGAAGGTTGAACACCAGACTGGCTGCGGCGTTCTGGATGAGTTGTAGGGGTTTAATGGCACAGGCAGGGAGCCCAGCCAACAGCGAGTTGCAGTAATCCAGACGGGAGATGACAAGTGCCTGGATTAGGACCTGCGCCGCTTCCTGTGTGAGGCAGGGTCGTACTCTGCGAATGTTGTAGAGCATGAACCTACAGGAACGGGCCACCGCCTTGATGTTAGTTGAGAACGACAGGGTGTTGTCCAGGATCACGCCAAGGTTCTTAGCGCTCTGGGAGGAGGACACAATGGAGTTGTCAACCGTGATGGCGAGATCATGGAACGGGCAGTCCTTCCCCGGGAGGAAGAGCAGCTCCGTCTTGCCGAGGTTCAGCTTGAGGTGGTGATCCGTCATCCACACTGATATGTCTGCCAGACATGCAGAGATGCGATTCGCCACCTGGTTATCAGAAGGGGGAAAGGAGAAGATTAATTGTGTGTCGTCTGCATAGCAATGATAGGAGAGACCATGTGAGGTTATGACAGAGCCAAGTGACTTGGTGTATAGCGAGAATAGGAGAGGGCCTAGAACAGAGCCCTGGGGGACACCAGTGGTGAGAGCACGTGGTGAGGAGACAGATTCTCGCCACGCCACCTGGTAGGAGCGACCTGTCAGGTAGGACGCAATCCAAGCGTGGGCCGCGCCGGAGATGCCCAACTCGGAGAGGGTGGAGAGGAGGATCTGATGGTTCACAGTATCAAAGGCAGCCGATAGGTCTAGAAGGATGAGAGCAGAGGAGAGAGAGTTAGCTTTAGCAGTGCGGAGCGCCTCCGTGACACAGAGAAGAGCAGTCTCAGTTGAATGACTAGTCTTGAAACCTGACTGATTTGGATCAAGAAGGTCATTCTGAGAGAGATAGCAGGAGAGCTGGCCAAGGACGGCACGTTCAAGAGTTTTGGAGAGAAAAGAAAGAAGGGATACTGGTCTGTAGTTGTTGACATCGGAGGGATCGAGTGTAGGTTTTTTCAGAAGGGGTGCAACTCTCGCTCTCTTGAAGACGGAAGGGACGTAGCCAGCGGTCAAGGATGAGTTGATGAGCGAGGTGAGGTAAGGGAGAAGGTCTCCGGAAATGGTCTGGAGAAGAGAGGAGGGGATAGGGTCAAGCGGGCAGGTTGTTGGGCGGCCGGCCGTCACAAGACGCGAGATTTCATCTGGGGAGAGAGGGGAGAAAGAGGTCAAAGCACAGGGTAGGGCAGTGTGAGCAGAACCAGCGGTGTCGTTTGACTTAGCAAACGAGGATCGGATGTCGTCAACCTTCTTTTCAAAATGGTTGACGAAGTCATCCGCAGAGAGGGAGGAGGGGGGGGGGGGGGGGGGAGGAGGATTCAGGAGGGAGGAGAAGGTGGCAAAGAGCTTCCTAGGGTTAGAGGCAGATGCTTGGAATTTAGAGTGGTAGAAAGTGGCTTTAGCAGCAGAGACAGAAGAGGAAAATGTAGAGAGGAGGGAGTGAAAGGATGCCAGGTCCGCCGGGAGGCGAGTTCTCCTCCATTTCCGCTCGGCTGCCCGGAGCCCTGTTCTGTTGTTATATATATATTGTTGATGGTGATATATATATATTTATTTTGTTGATATTTAAAAGTGTCGTAAAATTCCAAATCAAATAGCTAAAGGATCCATGGTATAACCATCTTAAAACAATTCCATGGTAAGATCCCTGAGCGGTTTCCTTCCTCTCCGGCAACTGAGTTAGGAAGGACGCCTGTATCTTTGTAGTGACTGGGTGTATTGATACACCATCTAAAATGTAATTAATAACTTCACAAAGGGATATTCAATGTCTCCCCCCCCCCCCCCCCCCACCCACTCAATGTCTGCCCCCCCCCCCCCCCCCCCCCCCACCACCCACACACACCCTATGCCAGTGTGTGTGTAGGCCAGTGTGTGTGTGTAGAGCAGTGTGTGTGTGTGTAGGCCAGTGTTTGTGTAGGCCAGTGTGTGTGTAGGCCAGTGTGTGTGTATGCCAGTGTGTGTGTAGGCCAGTGTGTGTGTATGCCAGTGTGTGTGTAGGCCAGTGTGTGTGTAGGCCAGTGTGTGTGTAGGCCAGTGTGTGTGTATGCCAGTGTGTGTGTAGGCCAGTGTGTGTGTAGGCCAGTGTGTGTGTAGGCCAGTGTGTGTGTAGGCCAGT
Organism: Salvelinus namaycush; assembly: GCF_016432855.1. Taxonomy (NCBI): domain Eukaryota; kingdom Metazoa; phylum Chordata; class Actinopteri; order Salmoniformes; family Salmonidae; genus Salvelinus; species Salvelinus namaycush. The sequence goes on from NW_024060208.1 coordinate 19,837, forward strand.
GTGTGTGTAGGCCAGTGTGTGTGTGTAGAGCAGTGTGTGTGTGTAGGCCAGTGTTTGTGTAGGCCAGTGTGTGTGTAGGCCAGTGTGTGTGTGTAGGCCAGTGTGTGTGTAGGCCAGTGTGTGTGTATGCCAGTGTGTGTGTATGCCAGTGTGTGTGTAGGCCAGTGTGTGTGTATGCCAGTGTGTGTGTAGGACAGTGTGTGTGTAGGCCAGTGTGTGTGTAGGACCAGGGCCCTCCTCCTCCTCGTCCTTCAGTGGACCAGGGCCCTCTTCCTTCAGTAGACCAGGGCCCTCCTCCTCGTCCTTCTGTGGACCAGGGCCCCCCTCCTCGTCCTTCAGTGGACCAGGGCCCTCCTCCTCCTCGTCCTCCAGTAGACCAGGACCCTCTTCCTTCAGTGGACCAGGGCCCTCTTCCTTCAGTAGACCAGGGCCCTCCTCCTCCTTCTCGTCCTTCAGTGGACCAGGGCCCTCTTCCTTCAGTAGACCAGGGCCCTCCTCCTCCTCGTCCTCCAGTAGACCAGGGCCCTCTTCTTTCAGTAGACCAGGGCCCTCTTCCTTCAGTGGACCAGGGCCCTCTTCCTTCAGTGGACCAGGGCCCTCTTCCTTCAGTAGACCAGGGCCCTCCTCCTCCTCCTCTTCCTTCAGTGGACCAGGGCCCTCCTCCTCCTCCTCCTCCTCTTCCTTCAGTAGACCAGGGCCCTCTTCTTTCAGTAGACCAGGGCCCTCTTCTTTCAGTAGACCAGGGCCCTCTTCCTTCAGTAGACCAGGGCCCTCTTCTTTCAGTAGACCAGGGCCCTCCTCCTTCAGTAGACCAGGGCCCTCTTCCTTCAGTAGACCAGGGCCCTCTTCTTTCAGTAGACCAGGGCCCTCGTCCTTCAGTAGACCAGGGCCCTCTTCCTTCAGTAGACCAGGGCCCTCTTCCTTCAGTAGACCAGGGCCCTCCTCCATGTCCCTCAGTGGACCAGGGCCCTCTTCCTTCAGTAGACCAGGGCCCTCTTCCTCTAGTAGACCAGGGCCCTCTTCCTTCAGTAGTCCAGGGCTCTCTTCCTCCAGTAGACCAGGGTCCTCTTCCTTCAGTAGACCAGGGCCCTCTTCCTTCAGTAGACCAGGGCCCTCTTCCTTCAGTAGACCAGGGCCCTCCTCCTCGTCCTTCAGTGGACCAGGGCCCTCCTCCTCCTCGTCCTTCAGTGGACCAGGGCCCTCCTCCTCCTCGTCCTTCAGTAGACCAGGGCCCTCTTCCTTCAGTAGACCAGGGCCCTCCTCCTCTTCCTTCAGTAGACCAGCGCCCTCTTCCTTCAGTAGACCAGGGCCCTCGTCCTTCAGTAGACCAGGGCCCTCTTCTTTCAGTAGACCAGGGCCCTCGTCCTTCAGTAGACCAGGGCCCTCGTCCTTCAGTAGACCAGGGCCCTCTTCCTTCAGTAGACCAGGGCCCTCTTCCTTCAGTAGACCAGGGCCCTCCTCCATGTCCCTCAGTGGACCAGGGCCCTCTTCCTTCAGTAGACCAGGGCCCTCTTCCTCCAGTAGACCAGGGCCCTCTTCCTTCAGTAGTCCAGGGCTCTCTTCCTCCAGTAGACCAGGGTCCTCTTCCTTCAGTAGACCAGGGCCCTCTTCCTTCAGTAGACCAGGGCCCTCTTCCTTCAGTAGACCAGGGCCCTCCTCCTCGTCCTTCAGTGGACCAGGGCCCTCCTCCTCCTCGTCCTTCAGTGGACCAGGGCCCTCCTCCTCCTCGTCCTTCAGTAGACCAGGGCCCTCCTCCTCCTCGTCCTTCAGTAGACCAGGGCCCTCGTCCTTCAGTAGACCAGGGCCCTCGTCCTTCAGTTGACCAGGGCCCTCCTCCTCGTCCTTCAGTGGACCAGGGCCCTCCTCCTCCTCGTCCTTCTGTGGACCAGGGCCCTCTTCCTTCAGTGGACCAGGGCCCTCTTCCTTCAGTAGACCAGGGCCCTCCTCCTCCTTCTCGTCCTTCAGTGGACCAGGGCCCTCTTCCTTCAGTAGACCAGGGCCCTCCTCCTCCTCGTCCTCCAGTAGACCAGGGCCCTCTTCTTTCAGTAGACCAGGGCCCTCTTCCTTCAGTGGACCAGGGCCCTCTTCCTTCAGTAGACCAGGGCCCTCCTCCTCCTCCTCTTCCTTCAGTGGACCAGGGCCCTCCTCCTCCTCCTCCTCCTCCTCTTCCTTCAGTAGACCAGGGCCCTCTTCTTTCAGTAGACCAGGGCCCTCTTCTTTCAGTAGACCAGGGCCCTCTTCCTTCAGTAGACCAGGGCCCTCTTCTTTCAGTAGACCAGGGCCCTCCTCCTTCAGTAGACCAGGGCCCTCTTCCTTCAGTAGACCAGGGCCCTCTTCTTTCAGTAGACCAGGGCCCTCGTCCTTCAGTAGACCAGGGCCCTCTTCCTTCAGTAGACCAGGGCCCTCTTCCTTCAGTAGACCAGGGCCCTCTTCCTTCAGTAGACCAGGGCCCTCCTCCATGTCCCTCAGTGGACCAGGGCCCTCTTCCTTCAGTAGACCAGGGCCCTCTTCCTCCAGTAGACCAGGGCCCTCTTCCTTCAGTAGTCCAGGGCTCTCTTCCTCCAGTAGACCAGGGTCCTCTTCCTTCAGTAGACCAGGGCCCTCTTCCTTCAGTAGACCAGGGCCCTCTTCCTTCAGTAGACCAGGACCCTCCTCCTCGTTCTTCAGTGGACCAGGGCCCTCCTCCTCCTCGTCCTTCAGTGGACCAGGGCCCTCCTCCTCCTCGTCCTTCAGTAGACCAGGACCCTCTTCCTTCAGTAGACCAGGGCCCTCCTCCTCTTCCTTCAGTAGACCAGCGCCCTCTTCCTTCAGTAGACCAGGGCCCTCGTCCTTCAGTAGACCAGGGCCCTCGTCCTTCAGTGGACCAGGGCCCTCCTCCTCCTCGTCCTTCATTGAACCAGGGCCCTCCTCCTCCTCGTCCTTCAGTGGACCAGGGCCCTCTTCCTTCAGTAGACCAGGGCCCTCCTCCTCGTCCTTCTGTGGACCAGGGCCCCCCTCCTCGTCCTTCAGTGGACCAGGGCCCTCCTCCTCCTCGTCCTCCAGTAGACCAGGACCCTCTTCCTTCAGTGGACCAGGGCCCTCTTCCTTCAGTAGACCAGGGCCCTCCTCCTCCTTCTCGTCCTTCAGTGGACCAGGGCCCTCTTCCTTCAGTAGACCAGGGCCATCCTCCTCCTCGTCCTCCAGTAGACCAGGGCCCTCTTCTTTCAGTAGACCAGGGCCCTCTTCCTTCAGTGGACCAGGGCCCTCTTCCTTCAGTGGACCAGGGCCCTCTTCCTTCAGTAGACCAGGGCCCTCCTCCTCCTCCTCTTCCTTCAGTGGACCAGGGCCCTCCTCCTCCTCCTCCTCTTCCTTCAGTAGACCAGGGCCCTCTTCTTTCAGTAGACCAGGGCCCTCTTCTTTCAGTAGACCAGGGCCCTCTTCCTTCAGTAGACCAGGGCCCTCTTCTTTCAGTAGACCAGGGCCCTCCTCCTTCAGTAGACCAGGGCCCTCTTCCTTCAGTAGACCAGGGCCCTCTTCTTTCAGTAGACCAGGGCCCTCCTCCTTCAGTAGACCAGGGCCCTCTTCCTTCAGTAGACCAGGGCCCTCTTCTTTCAGTAGACCAGGGCCCTCTTCCTTCAGTAGACCAGGGCCCTCTTCCTTCAGTAGACCAGGGCCCTCTTCTTTCAGTAGACCAGGGCCCTCTTCTTTCAGTGGACCAGGGCCCTCCTCCTCCTCCTCCTCGTCCTTCAGTGGACCAGGGCCCTCTTCCTTCAGTAGACCAGGGCCCTCTTCTTTCAGTAGACCAGGGCCCTCCTCCTTCAGTAGACCAGTATAGCTCAGGTATAACTCATTTATACCTGAGCTATACTGGTCTATACTGAAAGAAGAGGGCCCTCTTCTTTCAGGGCCCTCTTCTTTCAGTAGACCAGGGGTATTCAACTCTTTTCCTACGATGTCCGGAACCTGCTGGTTTTCTGATCTGCCTGATAATTAATTGCACCCATCCAGTGTCCCAGGTCTAAATCAGTCCCTGACTAGGAAAAAAATGAAAATGAACAATGAGAAAACGCAGTGGAACTGTCTTTGAGGTCCATAGTTGAATTTTAGAGGTATAGAGAATAGGGTCCATTTTTGGGATGCAGCCTCAGTGCTTGTTAGTGGGTAACACAGGCTCTGTTTATTCATTATAGTCTTTATGCGCTGTAATCATCACTCATTATATCTGTAGATATTAGTTCAGTGAAGCAAGTAGAAGAGGCTGTGTGTGTGTGTGTGTGTGTGTGTGTGTGTGTGTGTGTGTGTGTGTGTGTGTGTGTGTGTGTGTGTGTGTGTGTGTGTGTGTGTGTGTGTGTGTGTGTGTGTGTGTGTGTGTGTGTGTTTAAACATTTCTTGAACATCCCCAGTTGCCAGTGTGATGTCTGTCTCACCTCTCTCTCTCTCTCCCCGTCTCTCTCCCCCCTCTCTCTCTCTCTCTCTCTCCCCGTCTCTCTCTCTCTCTCTCTCTCTCTCTCTCTCTCTCTCTGTCTCTCTCTCTCGCCCCCCCCCCCTCTCATTGATTCAACTGCAGATGATACTACACACACATCCAGACACACCGCAGATTAAACCCTCCCGTTCCCCAAGGAAGCCATGTAATTAGGTCTGGTTAGAACAGAACCTTTACTTACAGTTGAGTTTCATTCATCAGATTCCAGTGATGTAAATGAGCTATACCTGAGCTATACCTGGGTTATACCTGGGCTATACCTGGGTTATACCTGGGCTATACCTGGGTTATACCTGGGCTATACCTGGGTTATACCTGGGCTATACCTGGGTTATACCTGGGTTATACCTGAGCTATATCTGGGTTATACCTGAGCTATACCTGGGTTATACCTGAGCTATACCTGAGCTATACCTGGGTTATACCTGAGCTATACCTGGGTTATACCTGAGCTATACCTCGGTTATACCTGGGTTATACCTGAGCTATACCTGGGTTATACCTGGGTTATACCTGAGCTATACCTGGGTTATACCTGGGTTATACCTGAGTTATATCTGAGCTATACCTTGCTTATTCCTGGGTTATGCCTGGGTTATTCCTGGGTTATACCTGGTTATACCTGGGCTATACCTGGATTATACCTGAGCTATACCTGGTTATACCTGGGCTATACCTGGATTATACCTGGTTATACCTGGGTTATACCTGGGTTATACCTGGCTATACCTGGATTATACCTGGATTATACCTGGTTTATACCTGGCTATACCGGGGTTATACCTGGGCTATACCTGGGTTATAACTGAGCTATACCTGGCTATACCTGGGTTACACCTGAGCTATACCTGGGTTATACCTGGGTTATACCTGGGTTATATCTGAGCTATACCTTGCTTATTCCTGGGTTATACCTGGCCTATACCTGGATTATACCTGGTTATACCTGGGCTATACCTGGATTATACCTGGTTATACCTGGGTTATACCTGGATTATACCTGGTTATACCTGGGTTATACCTGGCTATACCTGGGTTATACCTGGCTATACCTGGGTTATACCTGGCTATACCTGAGTTATACCTGGGTTATACCTGGGTTATACCTGGCTATACCTGGGTTATACCTGGCTATACCTGGGCTATACCTGGATTATACCTGGTTATACCTGGGTTATACCTGGCTATACCTGGATTATACCTGGTTATACCTGGGTTATACCTGGCTATACCTGGGTTATACCTGGGTTATACCTGGGCTATACCTGGGCAATACCTGGGTTATACCTGGCTATACCTGGATTATACCTGGATTATACCTGGGTTATACCTGGGTTATACCTGGGCTATACCTGGATTATACCTGGATTATACCTGGTTATACCTGGTTATACCTGGATTATACCTGGTTATACCTGGGTTATACCTGGTTATACCTGGGTTATACCTGGGCTATATCTGGATTATACCTGGTTATACCTGGGTATACCTGGCTATACCTGAGTTATACATGGATTATACCTGGGTTATACCTGGCTATACCCGGATTATACCTGGTTATACCTGGATTATACCTGGTTATACCTGGGTTATACCTGGTTATACCTGGGTTATACCTGCCTATACCTGCTTATACCTGGGTTATACCTACCTATACCTGGGTTATACCTGGCTATATCTGAGCTATACCTGGGTTATACCTGGCTATACCTGGGTTATATCTGGCTCTACATGGGCTATACCTGGGTTAAATCTGGCTATACCTGAGCTATACCTGGGTTATACCTGGGTTATATCTGGCTATACATGGGCTATACCTGGGTTATATCTGGCTATACCTGGGTTATACCTGGGTTATACCTGGCTATACCTGGGTTATACATGGGTTATACCTGAGCTATATCTGGGCTATATCTGGGTTATACCTGGGTTATACCTGGGTTATACATGGGTTATACCTGGGCTATACCTGGGTTATACCTGGGTTATACCTGGGCTATACCTGAGCTATACCTGGGTTATACCTGGCTTATACCTGGGCTATACCTGAGCTATACCTGGGCTATACCTGGGCTATACCTGGGTTATACCTGAGCTATACCTGGGTTATACCTGGGTTATACCTGGGCTATACCTGAGCTATACCTGGGCTATACCTGGGTTATATCTGGGTTATACCTGAGCTATACCTGGGCTATACCTGGGTTATATCTGGCTATACCTGGGCTATACCTGGGTTATATCTGAGTTATACCTGAGCTATACCTGGGCTATACCTGAGCTATACCTGGGTTATACCTGAGCTATACCTGGGTTATACCTTGGTTATATCTGGGTTATACCTGGGCTATACCTGGTATATACCTGGGTTATACCTGGGTTATACCTGGGCTATACCTGAGCTATACCTGGGCTATACCTGGGTTATATCTGGGTTATACCTGAGCTATACCTGGGCTATACCTGCGTTATATCTGGCTATACCTGGGCTATACCTGGGTTATATCTGAGTTATACCTGAGCTATACCTGGGCTATACCTGAGCTATACCTGGGTTATACCTGAGCTATACCTGGGTTATACCTGAGCTATACCTGGATTATACCTGGGTTATATCTGGCTATACCTGGGTTATACCTGGGTTATACCTGGGCTATACCTGGGTTATACCTGGGTTATACATGGGTTATACCTGACTATACCTGGCTATACCTGACTATACCTGGCTATACCTGGCTATACCTGGGTTATACCTGGGTTATTACTGGGTTATACCTGGGCTATACCTGGGTTATACATGGGTTATACATGGGTTATACCTGGTTATACCCAGGTTATACCTGGCTATACCTGGGTTATACATGGGCTATACCTGGGCTATTCCTGGCTATACATGAGCTATACCTGGGTTATACCTGGGCTATACCTTGGTTAGACCTGGGTTATACCTGGGCTATACCTGGCTATACATGAGCTATACCTGGGTTATACCTGGGCTATACCCAGGTTATACCTGGCTATACCTGGGTTATACATGGCTATACCTGGGCTATTCCTGGGTTATATCTGGCTATACCTGAGCTATACCTGGGTTATACATGGGTTATACGGCTATATATACCTGGGTTATACCTGGCTATACCTGGGTTATACATGGGTTATACCTGAGCTATACCTGGGTTATACCTGGGTTATACCTGGGCTATACCTGAGCTATACCTGAGCTATACCTGGGTTATACCTGGGTTATACCTGGGCTATACCTGAGCTATACCTGGGCTATACCTGGGTTATATCTGGGTTATACCTGAGCTATACCTGGGTTATACCTGGGTTATACCTGGGCTATACCTGAGCTATACCTGGGCTATACCTGGGTTATATCTGGGTTATACCTGAGTTATACCTGGGCTATACCTGGGTTATATCTGGGTTATACCTGAGCTATACCTGGGCTATACCTGGGTTATATCTGGCTATACCTGGGTTATACCTGGGTTATACCTGGCTATACCTGGGTTATACATGGGTTATACCTGAGCTATACCTGGGCTATATCTGGGTTATACCTGGGTTATACCTGGCTATACCTGGGTTATACCTGGGTTATGCATGGGTTATACCTGGGCTATACCTGGGTTATACCTGGGTTATACCTGGGCTATACCTGAGCTATACCTGGGATTTATAACCTGTGGCTATACCTGGGTTATACCTGGGTCTATACCTGGGTATATGTTATAATCTGGGTATACTGAGCTATACCTGGGCTATACCTTGGGTTTACCTGGGCTATCCTGACTTATACCTCGGTAATACCTGGGTTATATCTGGGTTATACCTGAGCTATACCTGGGCTATACCTGGGTTATATCTGGCTATACCTTGGCTATACCTGGGTTATACCTTAGCTATACATGTGCTATACCTGGGCTATACCTGAGCTATACCTGGGTTAAACCTGAGCTATACCTGGGTTATACCTTGGTTATACCTGGGTTATACCTGGGCTATACCTGGTATATACCTTGGAGTTATACCTGGCGCCACCCTACCTGAGCTATCACCTGGGCTATACCTGGGTTATATCTGGGTATATACCTGAGCTATACCTAGGGCTATACCTGCAATATTCCGGCTTATAACCTGGAGCTATAACTCTGGGGTTATACCTGAGGTTTATCCCAAGGCTATACCAGAGCTTATACCTGGGTTTTATACCTGGATTATACTGGGCTATACCAGGGTATACCTGAGCTATACCTGAGTTACTTACTGAGCTATACCTGGTTATACCTGGACTATTAATCTGAGCTATACCTGGGTCTTAATACCTGGCTATACTGGGTTATTATCTGGCTTTACATGGGCTATAACCGGGTTAAAATCTGCTATATCTGTGAGACTATACATGGGTTATACCTGGGTTATATCTGGCTATACATGGGCTATACCTGGGTTATATCTGGCTATACCTGAGCTATACCTGGCTATACCTGGGTTATATCTTGCTATACATGGGCTATACCTGGGTTATATCTGGCTATACCTGAGCTATACCTGGGTTATATCTGGCTATACCAGAGCTATACCTGGTTTATACCTGGATTATACCTGGGCTATACCGAGGACGTTAATCCATGTATGCTATACCTGGCAAGGTTTTATAGCCTGAGCTAAATAACATGGGTTATACCATGAGCTATACTCTGGGTTTATACCTGGGTTTATACACTATGGGTTATACCTGGGCTATATCCTGGGGTATACCGGCTATACCTGGTTATAATGGTTATATCCTGCGGTTTGGTCATACACATGGGTTTACAGATACTGGGCTTTATACGGCTACGGGTATAATGCATCCCAATGGTTATACTTGGATCTGGCTTACCTGACTACGGCTTACCGGGTTTATATCATGGGTTTAATCTGAGTTTACTGGCCCTGCCCTGGGATATCACGCGTTATACCGGTAACTGGCTATATGGGTATATGTGGCTATACCTGGGTTATACTATTGGTGTTACTACTGGTTTAAACTACCCCACATGGTTCTTCAGCCTACATGGGGCTAGTTGACCTGCGGGTTAATTAACCTGGGTAAAATTATTACCTAGTGCGTATTTAGCTGATGACTAGTACCTGGTTTGTTACCTTTGGCGTTATATCACTGGCTATACCTAGTCCCACTAACTGGGCATATACCTGGTATTGTAATATCGATTGGGTTATCCTTAGTTAATTCCCCGTGGGCTATCCTGGGTTTATTATCCTGGGGTTTAATACCCTGGAACCTAATACCCACTGGGCTGATACCTGGTGTTATAATATCTGCTATACCCTGAGGTTAAGTACCTGGGTTTACCCTTAGCCCGGACGAGCCCACTTGCCGGGTTCCATAAGTGGGTTTAAGCTCCCCCCTGGAGCTATATACCTTGGGCATATAGTTACTGGGATTTTAGTAACCTGGGTGTAGACCTGGCAGCTATATACCTTGGGTTATACCTAGGGTTATACATTGGTCTATATAACCTGGGATAGTACCTGAGGTTTTACCTGGTTACATCCGTGGGCTATACCCCAACACATGGGTTATACCTGGTCTATACCTGAAGAGCATACCTACCTGTGGGTACTACCCCCCCTGCCCCGGTTATATTTCTTGAGTTTATACCTAGAGTCGTCTACCTGGCCCGTTTGACTGACCTGGGTTTATACCCTGGGACTATACCACTGAGCTAGTCCCTAGAAACGCTGACAACCTCCCAGGGCTCATACCCTGGGTTAATATCTGGGTTACTACCTGACGCCTATACCTGTGCTATACCTGGGTTACTATCTGGCTCCCTCCTACCTTGTCACTTACGTACACCCTGGGTTTTATACTCACCTCTGAGTTATACCATGAGACTTATGACCTGGGTCTAATACTCTGTAGCTATATAGCCATCCCTGGGTTAATATTACCTATCTATAAACTCTCGGAGTTATAGCGCTTGGGTTATATCTGTTTGTTTTATACCTGGCTACTACCTGGTATAGATACCGTGGTTTAGATGACTGGGGTTTCATCGCCTGGGCCTATACCTTAGCTCTACTACCCCTCCGCTATGACACTGAGGCCTTATATCCTTGTTAGTCCTGAGACTATACCTGGGCTCACCCATACCATGGCGTCCCCATATCTGGCTATACCCTGGGGCTATACCTGGGTGATATCCTCTGTCTATATCCTGGGCTATTAAACCTGTAGCTTATACCTGGTTATTAACCTTTGGGGATTATACTGGTGTTAACCCCTACTTGGATTATACCTGGGTTATATAGCACTCCGGGTTTATACACTCTCCACCGCTATAGCCTGGTGTATTACATGGGTTGTATATCTGGCTATTAGCCTGCGTTTACCTGGGTTTTACTCACCTAGGCTATATCCTGGGTTATACATGGGATTTCACTACCTGAAAGCTAGATCTGGCTATACTCGGTTTAATACCTGGGTTGTATATCCCTAGGCTATACCTGGGTTACTACATGGGTTATACCATGGGCTCTATACCCTGGGTTATACCTGGGTTGTACCTGGGCTTATACACTGAAGCTATAACCTGGTATTATATCCTTGCTTTAAATACCTGGTGTCTTATACCCGTGAGCTATCCCCAGCCCTGAGTTTCTAATACCGTGGATGGCTTACCCTGGGTTTTATATAGCCTGAGCTAGTAGACTCTTCGGTATCATACTTAGGGTATTAATACCTCCCTTCGGAGCCTAGGTACTCTGCCCTCCCTACTACCTCGGTCTTCACCCCTGGGTATTAGATTGCTCCCTCGTGATTTATCATACCCCTCCGAGCTATCAGTAAGTCGGGGCTTATACCTGACGTTATTATCTGGCATATACCGTGAAGCTACCTACCTGGGTTAAATTTCCTTGGCTTAATATCTCTGGGTTTCATAACATAGGGCTTTATTTACATACCTGGTATCCATACCATGGTTAATACTCTGGAGATCTATTACCTGGGCTATACCTGAGCTATACCTCCAGGCCCATATCACCTCGGTTAACTGTAATCTGGTTTTTAATACCTGAGCTATACCTGGGTCTAAATGTACCATTGCGTTATAATATCTGGCTATAGCCCTGAGGCTATAATCCTTGGTTATATACATAAGTCTATGACCTGATCTGTTATACCTGGGGCATTCTGAGGCTATACCTGGGTTATACCTGATCTATACCTGGGGTTTATACCTGAGCTATTACCGGATTAAAGCATACTAGGTTATATCTGGCTTAACCTGCCGTGTTAATACCTGAGGTTATACCTGGGCTAATCTGCCCACCTGTGGTCTATACCATGGGTTACTATTTGCATGGTTATGACCTGAGGCTATACCCTGGGCTATATCTGGTGACTAGCATAACCTGGCTATACATGGGTTATACCTTGGGTTTTATTTTACATGGTTTTTTATACTGGGCTAGATAACTGGGTTATGACCCCCCTTAACATGGCCGTTATACTATGGGTTCTATATCTTGTTATAACTATCACCCATGTTATACCTGGTCTATTACCTGAGGATTATAACATCCGTGAGCATACCTTGACCTGGTGCTAATTCGGACCCTTGCTATAACCCATTGCGCTATAACTCCTAGGTGGATTATACCTGGCATATAACTCCTTGAGTGTATACCTGGGTTATACCTGGTGCTATTTACGCCAGGGTTGCAAGCCACCTGGCTATAAACCATGGGTATCATACATCGGCTATGCCTGGGCTATTCCCCTGGGTTAACCGCCATACATCATGGCCTACTAGCCTGATGCTAATACCCTCCTGGGTGTATACATGGTTTTATACCTCGGGCTTATACCTGGGTTATACCTTAGTGTGTTGACTACCTGCCCTATACCCTGGGTATTCCCCTACTGGGTTTTGACCTGAGCTACTACCCTGGGCTTATACCTGCGGTTAGTACCTAGGAGCTAATACTCTCCTCTGAGTGGCTAAGTACTGAAGCCTATACCCTGGGTTGAAGGTAGCCTGGCCGGTTTATTACCTGGGCTCACCCTTACCGGTGAGTCTATTAAACATAGGGCCTATTCAACCCTGGGTTTAATATCTGGGTTATACCTGTATAGATCTCTATTTACCTGGGTTTAATACCCTGGGTTCCCATTATACCTGTGGCTATCCTGAAGTGCTAAACCTGGGCCCATAGCCTGGGGTGTTTATATCTGGGCTTAGTGACATCTCTTCTAATCAACAACGAACCAACTAACCTTACCGAATCTCCGCAACAGCAAACGGCAAACTAACAACGGGATACTGTAAGAAGCAAAAAGATCCCTAGCACTGGAGGAGGAGGAAAGGAGAGGAGATTATAACCACAGACTCATTAACCCAGGATATAAGCCCCCAAGGGCTAATAGCTCAAGGGTATAAACGTTGCACCTGGTATCAAACTCACCACGGTATAGCACCGCCGATACAGCTCTCAGAGGTATGAGACCCAGATATAACCCGGTATATCCCTGTAGGTTAGCTCGAGTGTATATAACGCCCCAGGTATAACCCAGAACCGATATAGACCCAGGTACAGCCATCTTAGGGTATTGAGACTTTCCCAGTATACCGCCCTATGAAGGTCATAACAACCCATAGAAAAAAGGTAAAGAAAAGAAAAAATATCACAGACCCAGGTATACCCTGCTCAGGTAATATACACTCATTGTTTCTAAACCCAGGTACATAGCCAGATATAAACCCAGAACGTATAACCGTAAGGTAATGAAAGCCCAAGGTATACGCTAACCCTGATCTAACCCCCCCAGCCTTTGAGTATAAGGATACACCGAGTATAGCCGAGAATATAACGCCAAGAATACCCCCCAGGTAATAGACCTACTCCCCAGCCGCATGTATAACCCCCCCCAGCGTACCTTGAGCCATGGTATATCCACATGGGTAAGCCCCGGGGTATACAACCCAGCCGTAATAGAACCCAAGTTATAGCCCACGTAGTACCCCGACCCAGGTATCAGCATCTCAGTATCAATGAGCGATACCCCCCCCTGCCTCTCAGAAACAAGGCCCCCCCAAGAGTATGCAAGCCCCCCCCATCGTATTACACGCCAGAGAGTTCAATTTAGCCAGTTACTAACGACCTGGGTATAACCAGCGAGATATAAATACCAAACCCATGATATGCATAAAACGCCATGTATACACCACCAGATCGGTAATTACTTCCCGCCAGCGTATCCAAACCCGAGTGAACTTACACCCAGGACTATAGGCGCCATGTTATAACCAGGATATCAAGCCCCAGCCCCCATATCAGGCACCGAAGTATATCTCATGGTATATCCCCGCACCCCAGGGGCCCTCAGTACGTGTACTCACGATTGTATTAGATAAAACGTCCCCACGAAGTAATGCCCATGGTATAACCCAAGCAGTATAACCCATTATAGCCGATACTGACAACAGGTATTAATCCAGTGGTAAGCGCTCGGTATCAACCCAGCCCGTATCCTCCCACTGTTACCCCCAACCCAGGCTATTAAGCTCCAGCCTTCATAGCTCCGAGGTTACTAGCTCTAGAGAACCGTTTATACCCCTCCCAGAATAATAACGTCCTAGGTATACGGCCCAGGTATATCCTATTATAACGCAGGTATATAGTCCCACCCCCGGTATCAGCTCTGTTATTATCCCCAACCTCGGATATAACGCCCTACAAGTACGTTTATCCTCCCAGGTTCTGACTCAAGGTATCCATGCCCAAGGTATGAGCCGGATCCCATGGAAGTATAAAAACCCTAGGTATTGGTACACTGATATTAGTCACCATCGGTATACCCTTCCCCAGATATAAACCAAGGGTATAACCAGGTATGTCCCAGGCTCCCCCCGGGTATAGTCCAGCCCACCTATACTGAACACACATAGTATATGTCCCAGGTATTAGCCCCCCAGTATAAACCCCCCAATACTATAACCCAGGTATAGGCGGCCGTGAGTAACTACGCTCCCCCAGGTATAGCCCAGGTCATAACGCCAGGGTATACACCGACAGTGTTGTATAAACACTACAAGATAGTTATTAACCGTCCCCTACGCCAGGAGATTAAGCCCATGTCCATTCCAGAGCCCCCAGGTATAGCTCGACCCGGCCTATAGCCCTAGTGATATACGATCCAGCCGTATAGAACCCGGGATATAGCTCATGTATAGCCCAAGTGTATAAGCCTACCGACTAGTGTATAAAAACCCCGGTAGAGCCCAGTATAACCCAATCAGTATACCGTGTATAAGTACAACCCCCAGCCACAGTACTCACGCAACCCGCGTATAACCCAGATATACCCGATATAGCTCAGGTATAAACCCATGTATAACCCGGTATAGCCAGTAGTATAACCCAGTATAACCCAGGTATAGCATATAACCCAATGTATAACTCAATAGTATTTTTTTTAAACCAGTAAACCCCGGATATAACCCAGGTTCCCAGGTATAGACTCAGGCTATAACCCCATGTATGAACCCGGACGCGATGAGAAACCCATGTATAAGAGACACCAAGTGAGATACACCCAGTAGGTCACTAAAGATACACAGGTATATGACCCGCCAGGAGATAAAGCCCTAGCGCCGGTAGAGCCGATAATTAAAACCCCCAGAGCGGCATGGAAACCGAGGTGGCCCATGGTAATAGCCAGATAGTAAACGCGAGGTATAAACCCGCCCGGGTCAGGTATAGGCTCTCAGGTATAAACCCAGATTAATAACCCAAAGTATAGATGCCCAAACGGTATAGCTCGCGTAGTATGAAGCCCCAGGGTATATAACCCAGAGTAATAAACCACCCGAGAGTATAATACCACCTGCCGCGAGGGTATCAGGTCCAACCCAGGTACTAGACCCAAATAATACAACTCACAACGAGATAATAGCCACCCACCCCAGGGTATGGTAAGGCTCAGAGTCTCCACCCCGTACCCAGAAGGTATCCCCCATAAGCGCAGGTTATGCGAATGAAGAGCCCGGTCAGATAGGCTCAGAGAAACACCCCCAGGTATAACTCAGGAATAAATAACCCCACCTCAAGTAATAGCCCAGGTATAAGACAAGATATACCACCCAGGTATAAGCCCAGGCTGACATATTGCTCAGGTAAATAGATACCCAGATATGTAACCCTCCAACATTCGTATAAGGCCCCCAGTTATAGACGTCTAGGTTATACCTCCCAAGTTATATCACCCCCCCAGGGGGTTAATAACCACAGGTTATTGATCGCTCAGTAGTAATAACGCCAGAAGATATATAATCCCAGAGTAATTACCCTGCCCCAGACGTATACGCTCATGGTATATGGCCCAGTGATAATTAACCCTAAGGTATAACTATCCCCAGCCCCCATTATATACCTCACCTTAGTATAAGACCCCACGGTATAGCCCAGGTATAACCCATTTCTGTATAACAATCCAGGTATGAACCACAGTCGTAAATAGCCATGATATACGGGACTGCAACCAGGTATATAAGAATATTCCCCCCCACCATATGCCACCGAGCCCACGGTATGGTCATCATAGTATATAAACCCATGTTAGTGTGTAATGAACCCAGGTATATCCTAGCTGTATATGCACCCAGAACGTACCCATAAAAACCCAGAGTATGAACGCGCCCACCCAAGATATAAACCCCAAGTGTACTTCAAGCCCCAGGTAGTCAGCTCAGTTATGTCCCAGATATAACCCAGGATAAAGGACCCCCGGTATAAATCAATAGTATTATATACCCCTAGATATACACCCGCCCATCCCCCTTATCAGTATACTCCACCAGGTGATAGCTCCGCAGGTATAGCCCACGTGGGTAATACCTGGGCCAGGCGTAATAACCCCAAGGTAGGACGCTAACGATTAGTAGAAGAACCCAGAGTATAACCCAAGTGTATAACCCAGGTAAGGGCCCCAAAGGGGTATAAACAACCCTTAATGTAAATAACACCCCCACCCAGGTATAACCAATAGCTATAACACCAGGCGTTAAGCCAGGTATACACTCCAGACTAAATAGGTCCCCCAGTCTTATAGCTCGAAATCTATATAACTACCCATGTGATAAACGCCAGAACTGTATATCTTCGGCCCAGGTATGCCTTTGAAGACTCCGTCAGGCTGCACCTAGTAGACCCAGCCCCCGATATCCAACGCCCCGGTATACCCCTAATGTAATAGGGTATAACCCCAGTATAATAGCTACGGAGAAGTATCCCCCAGCCTGGGTATACCCCCCCTAATGTATATAGCCCTTAGGTATACCTAGTCGTATATTAGAATGAACCCAGGTACCTAAACCCAGGTTACTCCCAGGCTCGGTAGCAGTATAAGCCCCCCCTTATAGGACATCTAGGTAATTAACTCTAAGGTATTAGCTCAGATTACGATACTAACCCTGGTAATATACACACCCCCCAGCGCCTATCATCCAGGTATAAACCCCTAAACCAAGGTTTTAGTCTACTGTGTATAACCGCCATACATATTAACGACCAGGTACCTTAGCGTTCCAGGATATGACCAAATAGTAACCCGTTACCCTCCCCGACAGGCGTATATAGCCTCATTGTTTCTAAGCCAAGATAAATAGACCCTAGTGGTATATCCTAAAGCCCAGGCCCCCCCCTACAATAGCTCTAGCTGTATAACATAGCCAAGACTATATAATACCTCAGTATAGGCACCATGTATAAGTACCCCTGTCGCCAGCTATTAACCAATGATGTATTAGCGCCCCTAACCCCCATGGTAATATAGCTCTAAGTACCCCTTAGTCCATGAATTTACACCCCCCCTAGATAATAGCCCGCTATGTAGCTAGCCAGATATAACTCCCAGTTATATGCCATGGTTATATACCTCACGTAATGTATAA
>NW_024060208.1:37375-76879 GCF_016432855.1 Salvelinus namaycush
ACCTGAGCTATACCTGAGCTATACCTGAGCTATACCTGGGCTATACCTGGGCTATACCTGAGCTATACCTGGGTTATACCTGGGTTATACCTGGGCTATACCTGGGTTATACCTGGGCTATACCTGGGCTATACCTGGGTTATACATGGGTTATACCTGGGCTATACCTGGGTTATACCTGGGCTATACCTGGCTATACCTGGCTATACCTGGGTTATACCTGGGTTATACCTGGGTTATACCTGGGCTATACCTGGTTTATACATGGGTTATACCTGGGCTATACCTGGGTTATACCTGGGTTATACCTAGCTATACCTGGGTTATACCTGGGTTATACCTGGGTTATACCTGGGCTATACCTGGGCTATACCTGGGTTATACATGGGCTATACCTGGGTTATACCTGGGCTATACCTTGGTTATACCTGGGTTATACCTGGGCTATACCTGGCTATACATGAGCTATACCTGGGTTATACCTGGGCTATACCCAGGTTATACCTGGCTATACCTGGGTTATACATGGGCTATACCTGGGCTATTCCTGGGTTATATCTGGCTATACCTGAGCTATACCTGGGTTATACATGGGTTATACCTGGGCTATACCTGGGTTATACCTGGGTTATACCTGGCTATACCTGGGTTATACATGGGTTATACCTGAGCTATACCTGGGCTATATCTGGGTTATACCTGGGCTATACCTAGGTTATACCTGGGCTATGCCTGGGCTATACCTGGGTTATACCTGGGCTATACCTGGGCTATACCTGGGTTATATCTGGCTATACCTGAGCTATACCTGGGTTATACATGGGTTATATCTGGCTATACCTGAGCTATACCTGGGTTATACATGGGTTATACCTGGCTATACCTGGGTTATACATGGGATATACCTGACCTATATCTGGGTTATACATGGGTTATACCTGGGCTATACCTGGATTATACCTGAGCTATACCTGGTTATACCTGGGCTATTCCTGGGTTATACATGGGATATACCTGAGCTATACCTGGGTTATACCTGGGTTATACATGGGTTATACCTGGGCTATACCTGGGTTATACCTGGGTTATACCTGGGCTATACCTGAGCTATACCTGGGTTATACCTGAGCTATACCTGGGTTATACCTGAGCTATACCTGGGCTATACCTGGGTTATATCTGGCTATACCTGAGCTATACCTGGGTTATATCTGAGTTATACCTGAGCTATACCTGGGCTATACCTGAGCTATACCTGGGTTATACCTGAGCTATACCTGGGTTATACCTGGGCTATACCTGGGTAATATCTGGCTATACCTGAGCTATACCTGGGTTATACCTGGGCTATACCTGGGTTATACCTGGGTTATACCTGGCTATACCTGGGTTATACATGGGTTATACCTGAGCTATACCTGGGCTATATCTGGGCTATACCTGGCTATACCTGGCTATACCTGGCTATACCTGGGTTATACCTGGGTTATACCTGGGCTATACATGGGTTATACCTGGGCTATACCTGGGTTATACCTGGGTTATACCTGGCTATACCTGGGTTATACCTGGGTTTTTACTGGGTTATACCTGGGCTATACCTGGCTATACCTGGCTATACCTGGGTTATACCTGGGTTATTACGGGGTTATACCTGATCTATACCTGGGTTATTCCTTGGTTATACCTGGCCTATACCTGAGTTATACCTGGGTTGTATCTGAGCTATACCTGGGCTATACCTGGGTTACATGTCTCTGTGTCTCTCTTAAACATAAATATGGGTTGTATTTACAATGGTGTTTGTTCTTCACTGGTTGACCTTTTCTTGTGGCAACAGGTCACAAATCTTGCTGCTTTGATGGTACACTGTGGTATTTCACCCAGTAGATATGGGAGTTTATCAAAATCGGGTTTGTTTTCTAATTCTTTGTGAATCTGAGGGAAATATGTGTCTCTAATATGGTCATACATTTGGCAGGAGGTTAGGAAGTGCAGCTCAGTCTCCACCTCATTTTGTGGGCAGTGTGCACATAGCCTGTCTTCTCTTGAGAGCCAGGTCTGCCTACAGCGGCCTTTCTCAATAGCAAGGCTATGCTCACTGAGTCTGTACATAGTCAAAGATTTCCTTAATTTTGGGTCAGTCACAGTGGTCAGGTATTCTGCCACTGTGTACTCTCTGTTCAGGGCCAAATAGCATTCTAGTTTGCTCCGTTTTTTTGTTAATTCTTTCCAATGTGTCAAGTAATTCTCTTTTTGTTTTCTCATGATTTGGTTGGGTCTAATTGTGTTGCTGTCCTGGGGCTCTGTGGGGTGTGTTTGTGAACAGAGCCCCAGGACCAGCTTGCTTAGGGGACTCTTCTCCAGGTTCATCTCTCTGTAGGTGATGGCTTTGTTATGGAAGGTTTGGGAATCGCTTCCTTTTAGGTGGTTGTAGAATTTAACGTCTCTTTTCTGGATTTTGATAATTAGCGGGTATCGGCCTAATTCTGCTCTGCATGCATTATTTGGTGTTCTTTACGTTGTACATAGAGGATATTTTTGCAGAATTCTGCATCTTTCTCTCTCTCCCTATCTAAAGGACACACACATCCAGATTAGAGTTCCCTTTGATCAGTAGGAGAGCAGCAGAGCCGAGCAAAGTAGTGGTGGATACTGCAGAGAGGAGAGGAGACATGAGGTCACAGTGGTGGATACTGCAGAGAGGAGAGGAGACATGAGGTCACAGTGGTGGATACTGCAGAGAGGAGAGGAGACGTGAGGTCACAGTGGTGGATACTGCAGAGAGGAGAGGAGACATGAGGTCACAGTGGTGGATACTGCAGAGAGGAGAGGAGGCGTGAGGTCACAGTGGTGGATACTGCAGAGAGGAGAGGAGACGTGAGGTCACAGTGGTGGATACTGCAGAGAGGAGAGGAGACATGAGGTCACAGTGGTGGATACTGCAGAGAGGAGAGGAGACATGAGGTCACAGTGGTGGATACTGCAGAGAGGAGAGGAGGTGTGAGGTCACAGTGGTGGATACTGCAGAGAGGAGAGGAGGCGTGAGGTCACAGTGGTGGATTCTGCAGAGAGGAGAGGAGATGTGAGGTCACAGTGGTGGATACTGCAGAGAGGAGACGTGAGGTCACAGTGGTGGATTCTGCAGAGAGGAGAGGAGATGTGAGGTCACAGTGGTGGATACTGCAGAGAGGAGAAGAGACAGGAGGTCACAGTGGTGGATACTGCAGAGAGGAGAGGAGACGTGAGGTCACAGTGGTGGATTCTGCAGAGAGGAGAGGAGACAGGAGGTCACAGTGGTGGATACTGCAGAGAGGAGAGGAGACATGAGGTCACAGTGGTGGATACTGCAGAGAGGAGAGGAGACATGAGGTCACAGTGGTGGATACTGCAGAGAGGAGAGGAGACGTGAGGTCACAGTGGTGGATACTGCAGAGAGGAGAGGAGACATGAGGTCACAGTGGTGGATACTGCAGAGAGGAGAGGAGACGTGAGGTCACAGTAGTGGATACTGCAGAGAGGAGAGGAGACGTGAGGTCACAGTGGTGGATACTGCAGAGAGGAGAGGAGACATGAGGTCACAGTGGTGGATACTGCAGAGAGGAGAGGAGACATGAGGTCACAGTGGTGGATACTGCAGAGAGGAGAGGAGACGTGAGGTCACAGTGGTGGAGGGAGGGAGGGAGGGAGGGAGGGAGGGAGGGAGGGAGGGAGGGAGGGAGCTGCTGTTCAGCGTACATTTCCATTGATGTGAGCCATGTACAGTATGAATGGATCACTCTCTTGCCTCAGTTCAACCCAGACACACACACACACACACACACACACACACACACACACACACACACACACACACACACACACACACACACACACACACACACACACACACACACACACACACACACAGTCTCACTCAGCACCACATGACCTGTAGTCTCCTGGAACCTGGCCCTCTGTGTGTGTGTGTGTGTGTGTGTGTGTGTGTGTGTGTGTGTGTGTGTGTGTGTGTGTGTGTGTGTGTGTGTGTGTGTGTGTGTGTGTGTGTGTGTGTGTGTGTGTGTGACAGGAAACATGCTCAGTGAGACTTAAAATGGTTGAACAGGAACTACAGTGGAAAGTCTGTGAACCCTTTGGAATTACCTGGATTTCTGCATAAATTGGTCATCAAATTTGATCTGATCTTCATCTATGTCACAACAATAGACAAACACAGTGTGCTTAAACTAATAACACACAAATTATTGTATTTTTCTTGTTTATATTGAATACATCATTTAAACATTCACAGTGTAGGTTGTAAAAAGTATGTGAACCCCTAGGCTAATGACTTCTCCAAAAGATAATTGGAGTCAGGAGTCAGCTGACCTGGAGTCCAATCAATGACACGAGATTGGAGATGTTGGTTAGAGCTGCCTTGCCCTAAACACTCACAAAATTTGAGTTTGCTATTCACAAGAAGCATTTCCTGATGTGAACCATGCCTCGAACTAAAGAGATCTCAGAAGACCTAAGATTAAGAATTGTTGACTTGCATAAAGCTGGAAAGGGTTACAAAAGTATCTCTAAAAGTCTTCATGTTCGTCAGTTCACGTTAAGACATATTGTCTATAAATGGAGAAAGTTCAGCACTGTTGATACTCTCCCTAGGAGTGGCCGTCCTGCAAAGATGACTGCAAGAGCACAGCGCAGAATGCTCAATGAGGTTAAGAAGAATCCTAGAGTGTCAGTTAAAGACTTACAGAAATCTCTGGAACATGCTAACATCTCTGTTGACGAGTCTACGATACGTAAAACACTAAACAAGAATGGTGTTCATGGGAGAACACCACGGAAGAAGCCACTGCTGTCCAAAAAAAAACATTGCTGCACATCTCAAGTTTGCAAAAGTGCACCTGGATGTTCCACAGCGCTACTGGCAAAATATTCTGTGGACAAATGAAACTACAGTTGAGTTGTTTGGAAGGAACACACAACACTATGTGTGGAGAAAAAAAGGCACAGCACACCAACATCAAAACCTCATCCCCAACTGTAAAGTATGGTGGAGGGAGCATCATGGTTTGGGGCTGCTTTGCTGTCTCATGGCCTGGGCAGTTTGCTATCATCGACGGAAAAATGAATTCCCGAGTTTATCAAGACATTTTGCAGAAGAATGTTAGGCGATCTGTCCGCCAATTGAAGCTCAACAGAAGTTGGGTGATGCAAAAGGACAATGACCCCAAAACACAGAAGTAAACCAACAACAGAATTGCTTCAACAAAATAAAATACGCCTTCTGGAGTGGTCCAGTCAGAGTCCTGACCTCAACCTGATTGAGATACTGTGGCGTGACCTCAAGAGAGCAGTTCACACCAGACATCCCAACAATATTGCTGAACTGAAACAGTTTTGTAAAGAGGAATGGACCAAACTTCCTCCTGACCGTTGTGTAGGTCTGATCCCCAACTACAGAAAACAGTTGGTTGAGGTTATTGCTGCCAAAAGGAGGGTCAACCAGTTATTAAATCCAAGGGTTCACATACTTTTCCCACCCTGCACTGTGAATGTTTACACGGTGTGTTCAATAAAGACATGAAAACGTATTATTGTTTGCTTGTTATTAGTTTAAACAGACTGTGTTTGTCAATTGTTGTGACCTAGATGAAGGTCAGATGAAATTGTATGGCGAATTTATGCAGAAATCCAGGTAATTCCAAAGGGTTCACATACTTTTTCTTGCCACTGTAGATGGAAGTGGTTTGTAGCCAGGAGGGATTCAAGAGCAGCAGTAAGATGGGGTAAGATGTTTCTTCAACATAGGCTGCCTCCCAAATGGCACCCTATTTCTTATATAGTGCACTAGTTTTGACCAGGACCCATAGGGCTCTATATTAGTGCACTAGTTTTGACCAGGACCCATAGGGCTCTATATTAGTGCACTAGTTTTGACCAGGACCCATAGGGCTCTATATTAGTGCACTAGTTTTGACCAGGACCCATAGGGCTCTATATTAGTGCACTAGTTTTGACCAGGGTCCATGGGGCTCTATATTAGTGCACTAGTTTTGACCAGGACCCATAGGGCTCTATATTAGTGCACTAGTTTTGACCAGGGTCCATGGGGCTCTATATTAGTGCACTAGTTTTGACCAGGACCCATAGGGCTCTATATTAGTGTACTAGTTTTGACCAGGGTCCATGGGGCTCTATATTAGTGCACTAGTTTTGACCAGGACCCATAGAGCTCTATATTAGTGCACTAGTTTTGACCAGGACCCATAGGGCTCTATATTAGTGCACTAGTTTTGACCAGGACCCATAGGGCTCTATATTAGTGCACTAGTTTTGACCAGGGTCCATGGGGCTCTATATTAGTGCACTAGTTTTGACCAGGACCCATAGGGCTCTATATTAGTGCACTAGTTTTGACCAGGGTCCATGGGGCTCTATATTAGTGCACTAGTTTTGACCAGGACCCATAGGGCTCTATATTAGTGTACTAGTTTTGACCAGGGTCCATGGGGCTCTATATTAGTGCACTAGTTTTGACCAGGGTCCATGGGGCTCTATATTAGTGCACTAGTTTTGACCAGGACCCATAGAGCTCTATATTAGTGCACTAGTTTTGACCAGGACCCATAGGGCTCTATATTAGTGCACTAGTTTTGACCAGGGTCCATGGGGCTCTATATTAGTGCACTAGTTTTGACCAGGGTCCATGGGGCTCTATATTAGTGCACTAGTTTTGACCAGGACCCATAGGGCTCTATATTAGTGTACTAGTTTTGACCAGGACCCATAGGGCTCTATATTTAGTGTACTAGTTTTGACCAGGACCCATAGCTTGATAGCTTGGCTATATACATGGAGTACAGAGTCATTGAGAGTCAATTAAGGTTGCTGTCCCTATCATCGCCAAGCCTATCTCTGACCTTTTTAACCTGTCTCTCCTTTCTGGGGAGGTTCCCATTGCTTGGAAGGCAGCCACAGTTCGTCCTTTATTTAAAGGGGAAGATCAAGCTGATCCTAACTGTTAAAGGCCTATTTCTATTTTGCTGTATATCAAAAGTGTTGCAAAAACTTGTCAATAATCAACTGACTGGCTTTCTTGATCAAATCAAATCAAATCAAGTTTATTTTATATAGCCCTTCGTACATCAGCTAATATCTTGAAGTGCTGTACAGGAACCCAGCCTAAAACCCCAAACAGCAAGCAATGCAGGTGTAGAAGCACATGATGTCTATAGTATTCTCTCTGGTATGCAACCTGGTTTCCGCTCAGGTTATGGATGTGTCACTGCAACCTTAAAGGTCCTCAACGATGTCACCATTGCCCTTGATTCTAAGCAATGTTGTGCTGCTATTTTTATTGACTTGGCCAAAGCTTTTGATACGGTAGACCATTCCATTCCTGTGGGCTGGCTAAGGAGTATTGGTGTCTCTGAGGGGTCTTTGGCCTGGTCTGCTACCTCTTTCAAAGAGTGCAGTGTATAAATGTAACAGTATAACTTTACGGCGTCCCCTCGCCCCGACACGGGCGCGAACCAGGGACCCTCTGCACACATCAACAACGGTCGCCCACGAAGCATCGTTACCCATCGCTCCACAAAGGCCACGGCCCTTGCAGAGCAAGGGGAAACACTACTTCTAGGTTTCAGAGCAAGTGACGTAACTGATTGAAACGCTATTAGCGCGTACCCGCTAACTAGCTAGCCATTTCACATCCGTTACACTCACCCCCCTTTCAACCTCCTCCTTTTCCGCAGCAACCAGTGATCCGGGTCACGGCACCAATGTAACAGTATAACTTTACAGCATCCCCTCGCCCCGACACGGGCGCGAACCAAGGACCCTCTGCACACATCAACAACGGTCGCCCACGAAGCATCGTTACCCATCGCTCCACAAAGGCCAAGGAAACACTACTTCTAGGTTTCAGAGCAAGTGACGTAACTGATTTAAACGCTATTAGCGCGTACCCGCTAACTAGCTAGCCATTTCACATCCGTTACATAAAGTCAGAACATCTGCCGTCTCAGCCACTGCTTGTCACCAAGGGAGTACCCCAAGGCGCAATCCTATGCCCCACGCTCTTCTCAATTTACATCAACAGCATAGCTCAGGCAGTAGGAAGCTCTCTCATCTATTTATATGCAGATGATACAGTAATATACTCAGCTGGCCCCTCCCCAGATTTAGTGTTAAACGCTCTACAACAAAGCTTTCTTAGTGTTCAACAAGCTTTCTCTGCCCTTAACCTTGTTCTGAACACCTCCAAAACAAAGGTCATGTGGTTTGGTAAGAAAAATGCCCCTCTCCCCCCTGGTGTGATTACTACCTCTGAGGGTTTAGAGGTTGAGGTAGTCACCTCATACAAGTACTTGGGAGTATGGCTAGACTGTACACTGTCCTTCTCTCAACACACATCAAAGCTGCAGGCTAAAGTTAAATCTAGACTAAATCTAGTTTCCAAGGAAGGGCCAGATGTATACAGAATGGTGTCGTCTGCGTAGAGGTGGATCAGAGAATCACCAGCAGCAAGAGCGACATCATTGATATATACAGAGAAAAGAGTAGGCCCGAGAATTTAATCCTGTGGCACAATAGAGACTGCCAGAGGTCTGGACAACAGACACTCCGATTTGACACACTGAACTCTGAGAAGTAGTTGGTGAACCAGGCGAGGCAGTCATTTGAGAAACCAAGGCTATTGAGTCTGCCGATAAGAATACGATGATTGACAGAGTCGAAAGCCTTGGCCAGGTCGATGAATACAGCTGCACAGTACTGTCATTTATCGATGGCTGTTATGATATCGTTTAGGACCTTGAGCGTGGCTGAGGTGCACCCGTGACCAGCTCGGAAACCGGATTGCATAGTGGAGAAGGTACGGTGGGATTCGAAATGGTCGGCGATCTGTTTGTTAACTTGGCTTTCAAAGACTAGAAAGGCAGGTCAGGATGGATATAGGTCTGTAACAGTTTGGGTCTAGAGTGTCTACTAGATAAAAGGCCACTCTAAAATGTGCAGTTTTGTCACACAACACATTACATTTACATTTAAGTCATTTAGCAGACGCTCTTATCCAGAGCGACTTACAAATTGGTGCATTCACCTTATGATATCCAGTGGAACAACCACTTTACAATAGTGCATCTAAATCTTTTAAGGGGGGGGGGGGGGGTTAGAAGGATTACTTTATCCTATCCTAGGTATTCCTTAAAGAGGTGGGGTTTCAGGTGTCTCCGGAAGGTGGTTGTGCCACAGATGTCTCAAGTTGAGGGAGCATGACTGCAGGAATGTCCACCAGACCTGTTGCCAGATCATTTAATGTTAATTTATAAGCCACCTCCAATGTCGTTTGAGAGAATTTGGCAGTACATCCAACCGACCTAACAACCACAGACAACAACAACCGCCAGCCCAGGACCTCCACATCTGTCTTCTTCCCCTGCGAGATCGTCTGAGACCAGCCACCCTGGACAGGTGATGAAACTAAGGAGTATGTCTGTATTAAAGCTCTTTTATGGGGAAAAACTCATTCTGATTGGCTGGACCTGGCTCCCCAGTGGGTGGGCCTGTGCCCTCTCAGGCCCACCCATGGCTGCGCCCCTGCACAGTCATGTGAAATCAATAGATTAGGGCCTAATGAATTTATTTAAATGGACTGATTTCCTTATGTGAACTGTAACTCAGTAGAATTGTTGAAATTGTCTCATGTTGCATTTATATTTTTGTTCAGTATTGTTCATCTGGAGTTTGTGGCTGACTAACAAGAGTTTATCTGAGCTTATCAATGCCTTGATCTAGTTAAAGGGTAGGAAGCATGAGTTTTTCCTCACCAATGTAACAACACAGTGTGGTCAAAGACTTAGTAACTTAGCTGTTGTTAGATCTGATTACCTATAAGTACAAACATAGTTATGTTTTGGGGGTTGTTACATATTTATTAACTTATTTCCGGATAACTTCTAAACTACCTACAAATCACTATTTCTCAACGTCATATGGAGGATCTACTCTGTGCTACCGAGTTTGTTTGCTAGCTTGATAGCTAGCTCAAGCTGGTTAACGTTAGCCACACCTCATGCTCTTCGCATACTTTGTGGCTGTGTTATATAGTGGGAACCCGTTAGCAAGCTAGTAGGGCTAACGTTAGAAGGCTAGTCGGGCTAACGTTAGCAGGCTAGTAGGGCTAATGTTAGAAGGCTGGTAGAGTTAACGTTAGCAGGCTAGTAGAGTTAACGTTTTTAGGCTAGTAGGGCTAATGTTAGCAGGCTAGTAGGGCTAACGTTAGAAGTCTGGTAGAGTTAACGTTAGCAGGCTAGTAGGGCTAACGTTAGCATGCTAGTAGGGCTAACTTTAGCAGGCTAGTAGGGCTAACGTTAGAAGTCTGGTAGAGTTAACGTTAGCAGGCTAGTAGGGCTAACGTTAGAAGTCTGGTAGAGTTAACGTTAGCAGGCTAGTAGGGCTAACGTTAGCAGGCTAGTAGTAGTTAACACCAATATCACTAGACACCAATATCACTAGACACCAATATCACTAGACAATTAGCCAACAGCTAGACACCAAAGTGCATCCAATCCATCCAACAAGTATACTGTATGTTAATGACTAATCTAATCTGTCTAATTCAGTTGTTAGATGCTTAATAATGACAAATAACACTGTTATAAATGTCATTAATGTAAGTAAAGAAAGGTAGTGTTTCATGTCACATGATCTGTGAAGATTAACTCATGAATTATGGACAACTCGTGAACTAGGGTGTAAAACATGTTTTGATTCTAACCATGTATTATATTGAATGTGGGCTACATAGCCTTGGCTGAGAGGGTAGATTACTGTCAGGCCAGTGGTTAGGCCTAGTGGCCATAGCCTTAGCTGAGAGGGTACTGTAGCCATAGCCTTGGCTGAGAGGGTAGATTACTGTCAGGCCAGTGGTTAGGCCTAGTGGCCATAGCCTTAGCTGAGAGGGTACTGTAGCCATAGCCTTAGCTGAGAGGGTACTGTAGCCATAGCCTTAGCTGAGAGGGTACTGTAGCCATAGCCTTAGCTGAGAGGGTACTGTAGCCATAGCCTTGGCTGAGAGGGTAGATTACTGTCAGGCCAGTGGTTAGGCCGAGTGGCCATAGCCTTAGCTGAGAGGGTACTGTAGCCATAGCCTTAGCTGAGAGGGTAGATTACTGTCAGGCCAGTGGTTAGGCCGAGTGGCAAGGAAGTACTGTTTACCCACCTTTAAAAATAAATAAAAATGCATTGAACGTATAAGGAGCAGTACTTTTTACACCGCGACCGGCAATCCGAGTTTACCCACCTATTGTTTTACAGGCTACTGTTGTTTTACAGGCCACTACTGTTTTACAGGCCACTATTGTTTTACAGGCTACTGTTGTTTTACAGGCCACTACTGTTTTACAGGCTACTGTTGTTTTACAGGCTACTGTTGTTTTACAGGCCACTATTGTTTTACAGGCCACTACTGTTTTACAGGCCACTATTGTTTTACAGGCCACTATTCTTTTACAGGCCACTACTGTTTTACAGGCCACTATTGTTTTACAGGCTACTGTTGTTTTACAGGCCACTACTGTTTTACAGGCCACTACTGTTTTACAGGCCACTATTGTTTTACAGGCTACTGTTGTTTTACAGGCCACTATTGTTTTACAGGCCACTACTGTTTTACAGGCCACTATTGTTTTACAGGCCACTACTGTTTTACAGGCCACTATTGTTTTACAGGCCACTACTGTTTTACAGGCCACTATTGTTTTACAGGCCACTACTGTTTTACAGGCCACTATTGTTTTACAGGCCACTACTGTTTTACAGGCCACTATTGTTTTACAGGCCACTACTGTTTTACAGGCCACTATTGTTTTACAGGCTACTGTTGTTTTACAGGCCACTACTGTTTTACAGGCTACTGTTGTTTTACAGGCCACTACTGTTTTACAGGCTACTGTTGTTTTACAGGTCACTATTGTTTTACAGGCTACTATTGTTTTACAGGCTACTGTTGTTTTACAGGCCACTACTGTTTTACAGGCCACTATTGTTTTACAGGCTACTGTTGTTTTACAGGCCACTACTGTTTTACAGGCCACTATTGTTTTACAGGCTACTGTTGTTTTACAGGCCACTATTGTTTTACAGGCCACTACTGTTTTACAGGCTACTGTTGTTTTACAGGCTACTGTTGTTTTACAGGCTACTGTTGTTTTACAGGCCACTACTGTTTTACAGGCTACTATTGTTTTACAGGCCACTACTGTTTTACAGGCCACTACTGTTTTACAGGCTACTGTTGTTTTACAGGCCACTACTGTTTTACAGGCTACTATTGTTTTACAGGCCACTACTGTTTTACAGGCCACTACTGTTTTACAGGCCACTACTGTTTTACAGGCCACTACTGTTTTACAGGCTACTGTTGTTTTACAGGCTACTGTTGTTTTACAGGCCACTACTGTTTTACAGGCTACTGTTGTTTTACAGGCCACTACTGTTTTACAGGCTACTGTTGTTTTACAGGCTACTGTTGTTTTACAGGCCACTACTGTTTTACAGGCCACTACTGTTTTACAGGCTACTGTTGTTTTACAGGCCACTACTGTTTTACAGGCCACTACTGTTTTACAGGCCACTACTGTTTTACAGGCCACTACTGTTTTACAGGCCACTACTGTTTTACAGGCTACTGTTGTTTTACAGGCCACTATTGTTTTACAGGCTACTGTTGTTTTACAGGCCACTACTGTTTTACAGGCTACTACTGTTTTACAGGCTACTACTGTTTTACAGGCCACTATTGTTTTACAGGCTACTACTGTTTTACAGGCCACTACTGTTTTACAGGCCACTACTGTTTTACAGGCTACTGTTGTTTTACAGGCCACTATTGTTTTACAGGCCACTACTGTTTTACAGGCCACTACTGTTTTACAGGCTACTGTTGTTTTACAGGCCACTATTGTTTTACAGGCCACTACTGTTTTACAGGCTACTGTTGTTTTACAGGTCACTATTGTTTTACAGGCCACTATTGTTTTACAGGCTACTGTTGTTTTACAGGCTACTGTTGTTTTACAGGCTACTGTTGTTTTACAGGCCACTACTGTTTTACAGGCTACTGTTGTTTTACAGGCTACTGTTGTTTTATAGGCTACTGTTGTTTTACAGGCTACTGTTGTTTTACAGGCTACTATTGTTTT
This sequence comes from Salvelinus namaycush, assembly GCF_016432855.1. Lineage (NCBI taxonomy): Eukaryota > Metazoa > Chordata > Actinopteri > Salmoniformes > Salmonidae > Salvelinus > Salvelinus namaycush. The sequence goes on from NW_024060208.1 coordinate 50,575, forward strand.
ACAGGCTACTGTTGTTTTACAGGCCACTATTGTTTTACAGGCTACTGTTGTTTTACAGGCCACTATTGTTTTACAGGCCACTACTGTTTTACAGGCTACTGTTGTTTTACAGGTCACTATTGTTTTACAGGCCACTATTGTTTTACAGGCTACTGTTGTTTTACAGGCTACTGTTGTTTTACAGGCCACTACTGTTTTACAGGCCACTATTGTTTTACAGGCTACTGTTGTTTTACAGGCCACTATTGTTTTACAGGCTACTATTGTTTTACAGGCCACTACTGTTTTACAGGCCACTATTGTTTTACAGGCTACTGTTGTTTTACAGGCTACTGTTGTTTTACAGGCCACTACTGTTTTACAGGCTACTGTTGTTTTACAGGCTACTGTTGTTTTACAGGCTACTATTGTTTTACAGGCCACTACTGTTTTACAGGCCACTACTGTTTTACAGGCCACTATTGTTTTACAGGCCACTACTGTTTTACAGGCTACTGTTGTTTTACAGGCTACTATTGTTTAACAGGCCACTACTGTTTTACAGGCTACTGTTGTTTTACAGGCTACTGTTGTTTTATAGACTACTGTTGTTTTACAGGCTACTGTTGTTTTACAGGCTACTGTTGTTTTACAGGCTACTATTGTTTTACAGGGTACTATTGTTTTACAGGCTACTATTGTTTTATAGGCTACTGTTGTTTTACAGGCTACTGTTGTTTTACAGGCTACTATTGTTTTACAGGCTACCGTTGTTTTACAGGCTACCGTTGTTTTACAGGCTACTGTTGTTTTACAGGCTACTGTTGTTTTACAGGCTACCGTTGTTTTATAGGCTACTGTTGTTTTACAGGCTACTGTTGTTTTACAGGCTACTGTTGTTTTACAGGGTACTATTGTTTTACAGGGTACTATTGTTTTACAGGCTACTATTGTTTTACAGGCTACTGTTGTTTTATAGGCTACTGTTGTTTTACAGGCTACCGTTGTTTTACAGGCTACTGTTGTTTTACAGGCTACTGTTGTTTTACAGGCCACTACTGTTTTACAGGCTACTGTTGTTTTACAGGCTACTGTTGTTTTACAGGCTACTATTGTTTTACAGGCCACTACTGTTTTACAGGCCACTACTGTTTTACAGGCCACTATTGTTTTACAGGCCACTACTGTTTTACAGGCCACTATTGTTTTACAGGCCACTACTGTTTTATAGGCCACTATTGTTTTACAGGCTACCGGTAGGCCTGTTGGAAGTTCATGGTCCTTTTTATTTCCATTCATCAAATGGCGTGAGTAGGACTATACATGCAGTTTGGATGCTGGAATTATTTTAGAGGGGATGACCATGCCTACATTTTGAAGTGGTTTGTTAGAAATATTAATTTATGATTGTGTTCATGCCACATTAAAAGGTCAAATAATTTTTTACAGTTTAAATTACGTCTTTATTATTAGGGCCTATAATATAATTTAATGTAAGTGCGTCCACTCAATACAGAGACCACCCCCCCCCACACCCCCCATCCCCCATGGTGTAATTCATACACTCTGCTGTCTTTAGAAGCACATCTATGTGATATTTACAGCAGAAAATGTTTTTGTCTTTGTAATACGAACACATCCATCAATTTTTGTTGTTCATGTATCTACACTCAAGCTGGGCGATGTTTGTGCAATGTCCACATATATCCTGCCCCTGTAGGGATATCAGTTCTGGGATTTGTCTCCTGGGAAATAATAACAGTGGAGACGAGACAAAACTACAGATGTAGGATCTTAATTTGATCACTCTTTTGTCGCTGAGAATTTTTCAGCAAAAGCAACAAATGTAAACTTGTAGTGTATTCGAAGTTTGTAATTGCCACTTAAAAATGTCAGACTTGATTTGCCCTAATGAAACATTTTCTATTAATTATAATTCACATAATAGTTCATATTTCCTGTTGTGCAGGATTATTCTCCTGCTGTAGTAAACTGTCTCAAATTAAGATCATACGTCTGCAGGCAGTTATATAATGTTGTGTTGTAGGACAGCCGAGCTCACTGAAGACTGCAGGCATTCCACTCGCAGTAGAATGAAGGGATGAAACTAAGTTGCGTTGTAGAACGAGTGTCTTATAAAACACATTCTAGACACCGGCTCTTGGATTTCTTGTCATAACTGATTTGACAGAAATATCAGCCAGAGAGGATAGCCAGCTGCAGCATTCACCCAGCTATGCTAGCTAGCTGCGGTCAGCTTGGTTTAAGTGGCCAGAGGCAGACCAGTCCAGTTGACCTTTAAGTGGCAAGAGGCAGACCAATCCAGTTGATCTTTAAGTGGCCAGAGGCAGACCAGTCCAGTTGACCTTTAAGTGGCCAGAGGCAGACCAGTCCAGTTGACCTTTAAGTGGCAAGAGGCAGACCAATCCAGTTGATCTTTAAGTGGCCAGAGGCAGACCAGTCCAGTTGACCTTTAAGTGGCCAGAGGCAGACCAGTCCAGTTGACCTTTAAGTGGCCAGAGGCAGACCAGTCCAGTTTACCTTTAAGTGGCCAGAGGCAGACCAGTCCAGTTGACCTTTAAGTGGCCAGAGGCAGACCAGTCCAGTTGATCTTTAAGTGTGTCTTATCTAGACATAAGAGAGAAATCACTACATCTGGTTATCCAGCCCAGTAACACATTTCCCTCTACAGAGCATCTGGTTGTCCAGCCCAGTAACACATCTCCCTCTACAGAGGATCTGGTTGTCCAGCCCAGTAACACATCTGCCTTGGCAGAGCATCTGGTTGTCCAGCCCAGTAACACATTTCCCTCTACAGAGGATCTGGTTGTCCAGCCCAGTAACACATCTCCCTCTACAGAGCATCGGGTTGTCCAGCCCAGTAACACATCTGCCTTGGCAGAGCATCTGGTTGTCCAGCCCAGTAACACATCTCCCTCTACAGAGGATCTGGTTGTCCAGCCCAGTAACACATCTCCCTCTACAGAGCATCGGGTTGTCCAGCCCAGTAACACATCTGCCTTGGCAGAGCATCTGGTTGTCCAGCCCAGTAACACATCTGCCTTGGCAGAGCATCGGGTTGTCCAGCCCAGTAACACATCTGCCTCTACAGAGGATCTGGTTGTCCAGCCCAGTAACACATCTGCCTTGGCAGAGCATCTGGTTGTCCAGCCCAGTAACACATTTCCCTCTACAGAGGATCTGGTTGTCCAGCCCAGTAACACATCTGCCTTGGCAGAGCATCTGGTTGTCCAGCCCAGTAACACATCTGCCTCTACAGAGGATCTGGTTGTCCAGCCCAGTAACACATCTGCCTTGGCAGAGCATCTGGTTGTCCAGCCCAGTAACACATTTCCCTCTACAGAGGATCTGGTTGTCCAGCCCAGTAACACATCTGCCTTGGCAGAGCATCTGGTTGTCCAGCCCAGTAACACATCTGCCTCTACAGAGGATCTGGTTGTCCAGCCCAGTAACACATCTGCCTTGGCAGAGCATCTGGTTGTCCAGCCCAGTAACACATTTCCCTCTACAGAGGATCTGGTTGTCCAGCCCAGTAACACATCTGCCTTGGCAGAGCATCTGGTTGTCCAGCCCAGTAACACATCTCCCTCTACAGAGCATCTGGTTGTCCAGCCCAGTAACACATCTGCCTTGGCAGAGCATCTGGTTGTCCAGCCCAGTAACACATCTCCCTCTACAGAGCATCTGGTTGTCCAGCCCAGTAACACATCTGCCTCTACAGAGCATCAGGTTGTCCAGCCCAGTAACACATCTGCCTTGGCAGAGCATCTGGTTGTCCAGCCCAGTAACACATCTGCCTTGGCAGAGCATCCGGAGAGAAATCACTAAATCTCTATCTTGACAAAGGCCTTTATAAGGGTCTGTGTTACAGTGAGACCCAGCTAGTGTTCTGGTACTGTACCGTATCTTCAGGCTTATGTGGCCCAATGTTCATAGACAGAGCTGTGCTTTTGAAAGCAGAGTTGATTAAATATTATTCATATTATAATAATAATACGTCATGTGAAATGTCAAATTATTTTTTTTAGAAACTCTATGCCAAGTAAAACAAGATGCCATTTCACTAGTTAACGTCTCTTATACTTTACTATTTTTTTTAATGGAGACTTGTTCTTTGATACTTTCTTTTGATATTTTCCATCTATTTAACATTTTCAAAACATAATCCTCTTTTTTAAACTCGTACCCACAAAGGGGTTGAAAATGGCCGATTCGGGCACTGATAAACACTTATATTGGAACGCAGTGGCTGTACAGTAACATGCTATACATGAGGTCAGAGGTCAGAGGCTGTACAGTAACACGCTATACATGAGGTCAGAGGTCAGAGGCTGTACAGTAACACGCTATACATGAGGTCAGAGGTCAGTGGCTTGTACAGTAACATGCTATACATGAGGTCAGAGGTCAGTGGCTTGTACAGTAACATGCTATACATGAGGTCAGAGGTCAGAGGCTGTACAGTAACATGCTATACATGAGGTCAGAGGTCAGAGGCTGTACAGTAACACGCTATACATGAGGTCAGAGGTCAGTGGCTTGTACAGTAACATGCTATACATGAGGTCAGAGGCTGTACAGTAACATATTATACATGAGGTCAGAGGTCAGTGGCTGTACAGTAACATGCTTTACATGAGGTCAGAGGTCAGTGGCTGTACAGTAACATGCTTTACATGAAGTCAGAGGTCAGTGGCTGTACAGTAACACGCTATACATGAGGTCAGAGGTCAGTGGCTGTACAGTAACATGCTTTACATGAGGTCAGAGGTCAGTGGCTGTACAGTAACATGCTATACATGAGGTCAGAGGTCAGTGGCTGTACAGTAACATGCTATACATGAGGTCAGAGGTCAGTGGCTGTACAGTAACATGCTATACATGAGGTCAGAGGTCAGGCTCTGCGCTTCACAGCTCTGTATGGGTTTCGACTGACAGACCATCTGAACTTGGAACGCAAGAAGTTGCAAGAAGTCGCTAATTGTGCACATCTTGCTAATGTTGTGTTGTCAGAGTGAGGACTCGATGTATTTAGAAAGATGAGACGTTGAGGATTATAATAAATACCGCTTTGACGTCATACAAGCCAAAAACACCCGTCCAAATGTGCACTTCACATTTCCAAATCATAAAAACCGATGTCATATACAGTGTCAGTGTTTATGATCACTATGTTTGATGTACAGTAACCAGACGACATGGCGTCGTACCCTGGGTTGTTCTGAACACAATGAGCCTGTTTGTTTATTGGGAAGAAACGTTGCCGCGGCGCACGCACCTGAATGCCCTCGTGACTCCCATTCTATGCCCCGTCAAAATGATGATCCGTTACCCTGAATTGCCTTGTGAAATCCTAACACTGTAAAATCGTATTGTATAACTTAAGCTAGTCGTGTTGGCAATACAAAACAGGCTTTCAAATGATGCCCACCTGACCCAGATTGAGATGTATAATGATTTGCGTCAACAACAACAACAGTAACAACAACAACAACAACAACAGTAACAACAACAACAACAACAGTAACAGTAACAACAACAATAACAACTACAACAACAACAACAACAACAGTAACAACAACAACAACAACAGTAACAACAACAACAACAGTAACAGTAACAGCAACAACAACAACAGTAACAGCAACAACAACAATAGTAACAATAACAACTACAACAACAACAACAACAGTAACAGCAACAACAGCAACAACAACAGTAACAACAGCAACAGCAACAACAACAACAGTAACAACAACAACAACAACAGCAACAACAACAACAACAACAGTAACAACAACAACAACAACAGTAACAGCAACAACAACAACAGTAACAGCAACAACAACAACAACAACAGTAACAGCAACAGCAACAACAGCAACAACAACAACAACAACAACAGTAACAACAACAACAACAACAGTAACAACAACAGTAACAACAACAACAACAACAGTAACAACAACAACAGTAACAACAACAACAACAACAGTAACAACAACAACAGTAACAACAACAACAACAACAGTAACAACAGCAACAACAACAACAACAGTAACAACAACAACAACAGTAACAACAGCAACAACAACAACAACAGTAACAACAACAACAACAGTAACAACAGCAACAACAACAACATCAGTAACAACAACAACAACAACAACAATATGATGGCGAGGATGCACGGTTGTGTTCCAGACAACTACAAGTGTGTTGCTCTAGTTCCTCAACGGCACAGCTTGGAGAGCTAAAAAAAAAACACCTTATAGTTGAAGATTCTTCTTTTTGAATCGTAAAAGTGCGTTGAAATGACTTAGGAACAGTGTACACTTTGAAGAGGCCCTCTTGGAGACTGGCTAGTCCTCTCAATCAAACCCTTGTCATTTTTTTGGGGTCTAATTTTCTAATAATTGTCTAATAATCTACAAACTGTTCCCGTTCAATTGCTACCATGGTTATGCATTTCATATTTCTTCTTTAAGAAACATTTCAATGCATCCCAATCCATAGGCCACGTGTCAAACTCATTCCACGGAGGGCCGAGTATCTGATGGGTTTTCGCTCCTCCTTTGTACTTGATTGATTAATTATAGACACTAAATAGTAAAGAACTCCCCTCACCTGGTTGTCTAGGTCTCAGTAAGGAACTCTCCTCACCTGGTTGTCTAGGTCTCAGTAAAGAACTCCCCTCACCTGGTTGTCAAGGTCTCAGTAAGGAACTCCCCTCACCTGGTTGTCTAGGTCTCAGTAAGGAACCCCCCTCACCTGGTTGTCTAGGTCTCAGTAAGGAACTCCCCTCACCTGGTAGTCCAGGTCTCAGTAAGGAACTCTCCTCACCTGGTAGTCCAGGTCTCAGTAAGGAACTCCCCTCACCTGGTTGTCTAGGTCTCAGTAAAGAACTCCCCTCACCTGGTTGTCAAGGTCTCAGTAAGGAACTCCCCTCACCTGGTAGTCCAGGTCTCAGTAAGGAACTCCCCTCACCTGGTTGTCTAGGTCTCAGTAAGGAACTCTCTTCACCTGGTTGTCTAGGTCTCAGTAAGGAACTCCCCTCACCTGGTTGTCTAGGTCTTAATAAGGAACCCCCCTCACCTGGTAGTCTAGGTCTCAGTAAGGAACTCCCCTCACCTGGTAGTCCAGGTCTCAGTAAGGAACTCTCCTCACCTGGTTGTCTAGGTCTCAGTAAGGAACCCCCCTCACCTGGTAGTCCAGGTCTCAGTAAGGAACTCCCCTCACCTGGTTGTCTAGGTCTTAATAAGGAACCCCCCTCACCTGGTAGTCTAGGTCTCAGTAAGGAACTCTCTTCACCTGGTTGTCTAGGTCTTAATAAGGAACTCCTCTCACCTAGTTGTATAGGTCTCAGTAAGGAACCCCCCTCACCTGGTTGTCCAGGTCTTAATAAGGAACCCCCCTCACCTGGTTGTCCAGGTCTTAATAAGGAACTCTCTTCACCTGGTTGTCTAGGTCTTAATAAGGAACCCCCCTCACCTGGTTGTCTAGGTCTCAGTAAGGAACTCCCCTCACCTGGTAGTCCAGGTCTTAATAAGGAACTCCTCTCACCTGGTTGTCTAGGTCTTAATAAGGAACCCCTCACCTGGTAGTCCAGGTCTTAATAAGGAACTCCCCTCACCTGGTTGTCTAGGTCTCAGTAAGGAACCCCCCTCACCTGGTTGTCCAGGTCTTAGTAAGGAACCCCCCTCACCTGGTAGTCTAGGTCTCAGTAAGGAACTCCCCTCACCTGGTTGTCTAGGTCTCAGTAAGGAACTCCCCTCACCTGGTAGTCCAGGTCTTAATAAGGAACTCCTCTCACCTGGTTGTCTAGGTCTTAATAAGGAACCCCTCACCTGGTAGTCCAGGTCTTAATAAGGAACTCCCCTCACCTGGTTGTCTAGGTCTCAGTAAGGAACCCCCCTCACCTGGTTGTCCAGGTCTTAGTAAGGAACCCCCCTCACCTGGTAGTCTAGGTCTCAGTAAGGAACCCCCCTCACCTGGTAGTCTAGGTCTCAGTAAGGAACTCCCCTCACCTGGTTGTCTAGGTCTCAGTAAGGAACCCCCCTCACCTGGTAGTCTAGGTCTCAGTAAGGAACCCCCCTCACCTGGTAGTCCAGGTCTTAATAAGGAACCCCCCTCACCTGGTTGTCTAGGTCTTAATAAGGAACTCCCCTCACCTGGTTGTCCAGGTCTCAGTAAGGAACTCTCTTCACCTGGTTGTCTAGGTCTCAGTAAGGAACCCCCCTCACCTGGTTGTCTAGGTCTCAGTAAGGAACCCCCCTCACCTGGTTGTCTAGGTCTTAATAAGGAACCCCCCTCACCTGGTTGTCTAGGTCTCAGTAAGGAACTCCCCTCACCTGGTAGTCCAGGTCTCAGTAAGGAACCCCCCTCACCTGGTTGTCTAGGTCTCAGTAAGGAACCCCCCTCACCTGGTAGTCTAGGTCTCAGTAAGGAACTCCCCTCACCTGGTTGTCTAGGTCTCAGTAAGGAACCCCCCTCACCTGGTAGTCTAGGTCTCAGTAAGGAACCCCCTCACCTGGTAGTCCAGGTCTTAATAAGGAACCCCCCTCACCTGGTTGTCTAGGTCTTAATAAGGAACTCCCCTCACCTGGTTGTCTAGGTCTTAATAAGGAACCCCCCTCACCTGGTAGTCCAGTTCTCAGTAAGGAACTCTCTTCACCTGGTTGTCTAGGTCTCAGTAAGGAACCCCCCTCACCTGGTTGTCTAGGTCTCAGTAAGGAACCCCCCTCACCTGGTTGTCTAGGTCTTAATAAGGAACCCCCCTCACCTGGTTGTCTAGGTCTCAGTAAGGAACTCCCCTCACCTGGTAGTCCAGGTCTCAGTAAGGAACCCCCCTCACCTGGTTGTCTAGGTCTCAGTAAGGAACCCCCCTCACCTGGTTGTCTAGGTCTTAATAAGGAACTCCTCTCACCTGGTAGTCCAGGTCTCAGTAAGGAACTCCCCTCACCTGGTTGTCCAGGTCTTAATAAGGAACCCCCCTCACCTGGTTGTCCAGGTCTTAATAAGGAACTCCCCTCACCTGGTTGTCCAGGTCTTAATAAGGAACTCCCCTCACCTGGTAGTCCAGGTCTCAATAAGGAACTCCCCTCACCTGGTAGTCCAGGTCTTAATAAGGAACTCCCCTCACCTGGTAGTCCAGGTCTTAATAAGGAACTCCCCTCACCTGGTTGTCCAGGTCTTAATAAGGAACCCCCCTCACCTGGTAGTCCAGGTCTCAATAAGGAACTCCCCTCACCTGGTAGTCCAGGTCTTAATAAGGAACTCCCCTCACCTGGTAGTCCAGGTCTCAATAAGGAACTCCCTTCACCTGGTAGTCCAGGTCTCAATAAGGAACTCCCCTCACCTGGTAGTCCAGGTCTCAATAAGGAACTCCCCTCACCTGGTAGTCCAGGTCTTAATAAGGAACTCCCCTCACCTGGTAGTCTAGGTCTTAATAAGGAACTCCCCTCACCTGGTAGTCCAGGTCTCAATAAGGAACTCCCCTCACCTGGTAGTCCAGGTCTCAATAAGGAACTCCCTTCACCTGGTAGTCCAGGTCTCAATAAGGAACTCCCCTCACCTGGTAGTCCAGGTCTCAATAAGGAACTCCCCTCACCTGGTAGTCTAGGTCTTAATAAGGAACTCCCCTCACCTGGTAGTCCAGGTCTTAATTGAAATGATAATAACAGCAACCAGCAGACACTAGGCCTTAATAAGGAACTCCCCTCACCTGGTTGTCCTCCATGGAATGAGTTTCACACCCCTGATATAGGCCTTTCCTGCAGTCAAATGACCAAATCGCCCTCTAGTGGTCTCATGGGTGGAATGTTATTAATACTTTTCATAATTTATTTATATTTTTTATCAATGCCTAAAATCCGATGTTTCTATGTCAAACGGTTTTGTTATATTTCAGTCTTCTGTGATATAAATATATATATATATTTATATTATATATATATATGTATATAAAGTCTAATATTGGAATGGAAATTTTAAATTGAATACATTTGAACTCTATATCTGATATGGTACAAGTGTCTTCTTTTTTTTAAAAGCCCATAACCATGTGTGTGAAGTGTATACTTTTGTTTCAAAGTAGATTTGTTTAAGAATACCAAAATACACTCTGTGTAACCCTGATTTAGCCCACTGCAGTAAAAGGTTAAAGGGTTCCTGCTTCTCTACAGAGATGAGAGAGGGATGAGAGAGAGAGAGAGAGGAGAAGAGAGGAGAGAGAATGACCAGGTCCCTTGTGGTCTGGTCTTGACATGGAGCCACTTTAATAGCATTACGTCTTCTTCCCAAATGGCACCCTATTCCCTTGACGGAGCACTACTGTTGACCCGGTCCCATAAGTAGTGCACTACAAAGGGAATAGGGTGCCATTTGGAACGTATCACATCAATTGATTCCAGGGTGCACTTTAGGAGCAACCGAATACCCACCCCCCCCCTCCCCCCCGATACACTGAACGTTCCTTATGATGTCATCCTAATGCTTTTCTAGGATTCTGGAGCGACTGGGAGAATATTGATTCAGCCCATTATTCCATTATGGTGTGCGTGATTCTGAAGAAGCTAATAGGATGGTCATTGATCTAGCTGGCATCGACACACTGAACCTCCTCTCCACCCTCTCAGGGCTGGGCATCTCAGGATCTGCACACTGTTGTATTGCATCCTACGTGGTAGGCCGCTCCTACCAGGTGGCGTGGAGAGGATTGTTGTCTGCACCACATAGTCTCACTACTGGTGTGTCCGCCAGGGCTCAGTTCTAGGCCCTCTCCTCTTCTCTCTATACACCAAGTCACTCTCGGGGCGGCAGCGTAGCCTGGTGGTTAGAGCGTTGGACTAGTAACCGAAAGGTTGCAAGATCGAGTCCCTGAGCTGACAAGGTAAAAATATGTCGTTTTGCCCTTGAACAAGGCAGTTAACCCACTGTTCCTAGGCCGTCATTGAAAATAAGAATTTGTTCTTAACTGACTTGCCTAGTTAATGAAGGTTAAAAAAATATATTTAAAAAACTCTGCTCTGACATGTCCTCATATGGTCTCTGCTATCAAGGGGACAGGAAACACAGGGATAAATACACTGGTACAGAGAGACAGGAAACACAGGGATAAATACACTGGTACAGAGAGACAGGAAACACATGGATAAATACACTGGTACAGAGAGACAGGAAACACAGGGATAAATACACTGGTACAGAGAGACAGGAAACACAGGGATAAATACACTGGTACAGAGAGACAGGAAACACAGGGATAAATACACTGGTACAGAGAGACAGGAAACACAGGGATAAATACACTGGTACAGAGAGACAGGAAACACGGGGGATAAATACACTGGTACAGAGAGACAGGAAACACAGGGATAAATACACTGGTACAGAGAGACAGGAAACACAGGGATAAATACACTGGCACAGAGAGACAGGAAACACAGGGATAAATACACTGGCACAGAGAGACAGGAAACACAGGGATAAATACACTGGCACAGAGAGACAAGAAACACAGGGATAAATACACTGGTACAGAGAGACAGGAAACACAGGGATAAATACACTGGTACAGAGAGACAGGAAACACAGGGATAAATACACTGGTACAGAGAGACAAGAAACACAGGGATAAATACACTGGTACAGAGAGACAGGAAACACAGGGATAAATACACTGGTACAGAGAGACAGGAAACACAGGGATAAATACACTGGTACAGAGAGACAGGAAACACAGGGATAAATACACTGGCACAGAGAGACAAGAAACACAGGGATAAATACACTGGTACAGAGAGACAGGAAACACAGGGATAAATACACTGGTACAGAGAGACAGGAAACACAGGGATAAATACACTGGTACAGAGAGACAGGAAACACAGGGATAAATACACTGGCACAGAGAGACAAGAAACACAGGGATAAATACACTGGTACAGGGAGACAGGAAACACAGGGATAAATACACAGGTACAGAGAGACAAGAAACACAGGGATAAATACACTGGTACAGGGAGACAGGAAACACAGGGATAAATACACAGGTACAGAGAGACATGAAACACAGGGATAAATACACTGGTACAGAGAGACAGGAAACACAGGGATAAATACACTGGTACAGAGAGACAGGAAACACAGGGATAAATACACTGGTACAGAGAGACATGAAACACATGGATAAATACACTGGTACAGAGAGACAGGAAACACAGGGATAAATACACTGGTACAGAGAGACAGGAAACACAGGGATAAATACACAGGTACAGAGAGACAGGAAACACAGGGATAAATACACCAGGGATAACAAGTGACACCTGGAGGGGGTGGAGACAATCACAGGGACAGGTGAAACAGATCAGGGCGTGACAGTACCCCCCCCAGGAACGCCACCTGGCGTCCTACCTGGGCGCCTACCTGGTTGACCGGGGTGTCGGCGGTGGAAGTCGGCGATGAGGGCTAGATCCAGGATGTCTCTAGCAGCAACCCAGCACCTCTCCTTCGGGCCTTAACCCTCCCAGTCAACCAGGTACTGGAAACCCCTGCCCCTTGGACGAACACCCAGGAGACATCTCACTCTGTATGCCAGTTGGCCATCAATGACATGGGGAGGGGGGGGTGGGCCTAGGAAGGGAAGACAAAGGACTGTGAGACACGGGCTTAGTCCTAGACACATGGAACGTAGGGTGAATACGGAGGGTACAGGGTAACAAGAGATGGACAGCAGTGGAACTAAGGACTCTAGAGATGGGAAACGGACCAATGAAATGGGGGGACAGTTTGCGGGACTCTACCCGAAGGGGCAGGTCCCGTGTGGACAGCCATGCATGCAGCCATGCATGAGGAATGCTAGGGTACGGCGGGAACCTGGATGACAGGTTAGCCTGGAGGAATGAGCCCATTCCAGGACCCGGGACCGGACTGAGTTAGGGACAAACAGCCGGTTAGCCGGGTCCCCTTCAGGTCCAGGCTGAGAGCGTTGTGCCTTGCGAACCAGGGTCTCAATACCCCAACTCACTGTGGCTGCAATGCATGAGGTAGGGAGAATGGTTTCGGAGACCGAGGGTGTGGCAGAGGAACTGTATAGGCGGGAGAGAGTGTCAGGCTTCACATTGTTGGACCCTGGGGGTAGGAGATGGTGAAGTTGAATCTAGTAAACAAGAAAGCCCACCGAGGCTGCCTGGAGTTAAGGTGCTTGGCTGTACGGAGATATCCCACCGTTTTATGGTCGGTCCAGACCAAGAATGGCTGTTCTGCTCCTTCCAGCCAGTGCCTCCATTCTTCCAACGCCATCTTGACCGTCAGGAGTTCCCGGTTGCCTACATCGTAGTTCCTCTCTGCAGGATTGAGACGATGGGACAGGAAGGCACAGGGATGACGCTTCTGGTCCTGGGCAGATCGCTGGGACAGGATGGCCCCCACTCCAACGTTAGAAGCATTAACCTCTACCACAAATTGACGAGACGGGTCCGGATGGATGAGGATGGGTGCTGTTGTGAACCAATGCTTCAGGTCCACAAAGGCTTTGTCGACAGCTGGAGACCATGTGAACGGTACTTTGGGGGAGGTGAGTGCCGAGAGGGGGGCCACCAGGGTGCTGTAACCCTAAATGAAACGGCGGTAGAAGTTAGCAAAGCCTAGGAATCGTTGCAACTACACCCTGGACGTAGGTTGAGACCAATCCACCACTGCTTTCACCTTTCCAGGGTCCATCTGGACATTACCTTCAGCAATGACATATCCCAGAAAGGTGATTGTAGAGCGGTGGAACTCACACTTCTCGGATTTCACAAACAATTGGTTCTTCAGGAGGCGCTGAAGGACCTGCCTGACATGAAGAACATGTTCTTGGGCCAACTGGGAAAAAAACAGGATGTCGTCACACATAGATGAACACAAAACGGTTTAGCATGTCCCGGAGCACATCGTTTGCGAGTCACTGCTTGTGGAATCAAACTCCTGCAACTTGTCCAGAACGTGGCAGCCCGCCTGGTGTTCAACCTTCCCAAGTTCTCTCATGTCACCCCGCTCCTCTGCACACTCCACTGGCTTCCAGTCGAAGTTCACATCCACTACAAGACCTTGGTACTTGCCTACGGAGCAGCAAGAGGAACTGCCCCTCCCTACCTTCAGGCTATCCTCAAAGCCTACACCCCAACCCGACTACTCCGTTCTGCCACCTCTGGTTTTTTGGTCCTCCAACCCCTACGGAAGACCAGCTCCCGCTCAGCCCAGTCAAAGCTCTTCTTGGTCCTGGCATCCCAATAGTGGAACGAGCTTCCCCCTGAAGCTAGGACAGCAGAGTTCCTGCCACTCTTCCCGAAAACATCTCAAACCCTACCTCTTCAAAGAGTATCTTAAATAATCCCACAGCAATTGATTGGACATAATTTGGAAAGGCACACACCTGTACTGAATGCCAAGCGGCACATCTGGAGGAAACCTGGCACCATCCCCACGGTATAGCATGGTGGTGGCAGCGTCATACTATGGGGATGTTTTTCAGGGGTAGGGACTGGGAGACTAGTCAGGATTGAGGGAAAGATGAACGGAGCAAAGTTCAGAGAGATCCTTGAAGTAAACCTGTTCCAGAGCGCTCAGGACCTCAAACTGGGTCGAAGGTTCACCTTCCAACAAGACAACAACCCTAAGCACACAGCCAGGACAACGCAGGAGTGACTTCGGTACAAGTCTCTGAATATCCTTGAGTGACCCAGCCAGAGTCCCGACATGAACCCGATCAAACATCTCTGGAGAGACCTGAAATAGCTGTACAGCGACGCTCCCCATCCAACCTGACAGAGCTTGAGAGGATCTGCAGAGAAGAATGGGAGAAACTCCCCAAATACAGGTGTGCAAAGCTTGTAGCGTCATACCCAAGAAGACTCGAGGTTGTAATCGCTGGCAAAGGTGCTTCAACAAAGTACTGAGTAAAGTGTCTGAATACTAATGTAAATGTGATGTTTTTTTTTTTTTTAAATATACATTTGCCCCCCAAAAATTGGCTTCGTCATTATGGAGTAAAGCACATTTTTTGTCCATTAAAATAACATCAAATTGATCAGAAGTACAGTGTAGACATTGTTAATGTTGTAAATGACTATTGTAGCTGTTAACGGCAGATGTTTTAATGGAATATCTACATAGGTGTACAGAGGCCCATTATCAGCAACCATCACTCCTGTGTTCCAATGGCACGTTGTGTTAGCTAATCCAAGTTTATCATTTTAAAAGGCTAATTGATCATTAGAAAAACCTTTTTCAATTATGTTAGCACAGCTGAAATCTGTTGTGCCGATTAAAGAGCAAAAAAACTGGCCTTCTTTAGACTAGTTGAGTATCTGCAGCATCAGCATTTGTGGGTCTGATGACAGGCTCAAAATGACCAGAAACAAAGACCTTTCTTCTGAAACTCGTCAGTCTATTCTTGTTCTGAGAAATGCAGGCTATTCCATGTGAGAAATTACCAAGAAACTGAAGATCTCGTACAAGCTGTGTACTATTCCCTTCACAGAACAGCGCAAACTGGCTCTAACCAGAATAGAAAGAGGAGTGGGAGGCCACGGTGCACAACTGAGCAAGAGGACAAGTACATTAGATTGTCTAGTTTGAGAAACAGACGCCTCACAAGACCTCAACTGGCAGCTTCATTAAATAGTACCCACAGTCTCAACATCAACAGTGAAGAGGCGACTCCGAAATGCTGGCCTTCTAGGCAGAGTTGCAAAGGAAAAGACATATGTCTGACTGGCCAATAAAAATAAAAGATTAAGATGGGCAAAAGAACACAGACACTGGACAGAGGAAGATTGGAAAAAGTGTTATGGACAGACGAATCTAAGTTTGAGGTGTTCGTATCACAAAGAAGAACATTCGTGAGACGCAGAAGAAATGAAAGGATGCTGGAGGAGTGCTTGACGCCATCTGTCATCATGGTGGAGGCAATGTGATGTTCTGGGGGTGCTATGGTGGTGGTTAAGTGGGAGATTTGTACAGGGTAAAAGGGAACTTGAAGAAGGAAGGCTATCACTCCATTTTGCAACGCCATGCCCATGGACCCTGTGGACGGCGCTTAATTGGAGCCAATTTCCTCCTACAACAGGACAATGACCCAAAGCCCAGCTCCAAACTATGTAATAACTATTTAGTGAAGAAGCAGTCAGCTGGTATTCTGTTTATAATGGAGTAGCCAGCACAGTCACTGGATTGAGCTGTTGTGGGAGCAGCTTGACCGTATGGTACGTAAGAAGTGCCCATCAAGCCAATCCAACTTGTGGGAGGTGCTTCAGGAAGCATGGGGTGAAATCTCTTCAGATTACCTCAACAAATAGACAACTAGAATGACAAAGGTCTGCAGGGCTGTAATTGCTGCCAATGGAGGATTCTTTGACGAAAGCAAAGTTTGAAGGACACAATTATTATTTCAATTAAAAGTCATTATTTATAACCTTGTCAATGTCTTGACTATATTTCCTATTCATTTTGCAACTCATTTCATGTATGTTTTCATGGAAAACAAGGACATTTCTAAGTGACCCCAAACTTTTGAACGGTAGTGTATATATAGTAGTAGATCCTAACTGCCCTAAAACAGGGAATTTTTATTAGGATTAAATGTCAGGAATTGTGAAAAACTGAGTTTAAATGTATTTGACTAAGGTGTATGTAAACTTCCGACTTCAACTGTATATACACACACACACACATACATACATACTGTATATATACATACATACAAACAAACACACTGTATATATACACATACATACATACATACATACATACATACATACATACATACATACATACATACATACATACATACCTGTATACACACACATACACTGTATATATACACATACATACAAACACACACAGTAAATATACACACATACATACAGTTGAAGTCGGAAGTTTACATACACTTAGGTTGGAGTCATTAAAACTAGTTTTTCACCCACTCCACAAATGTCTTGTTAACAAACTATAGTTTTGGCAAGTCGGTTAGGACATCTACTTTGTGCATGACACAAGTAATTTTCCCAACAATTGTTTACAGACAGATTATTTCACTTATAATTCACTGTATCACAATTCCAGTGGGTCAGAAGTTTACATACACTAAGTTGACTGTGCCTTTAAACAGCTTGGGAAATTCCAGGACATGATGTTATGGCTTTAGAAGCTTTTGATAGGCTAATTGACATCATTTGAGTCAATTGGAGGTGTACCTGTGGATGTATTTCAAGGCCTACCTTCAAACTCAGTGTCTCTTTGCTTGACATCATGGGAAAATCAAAAGAAATCAGCCAAGACCTCAGAAAAAACATTGTAGACCTCCACAAGTCTGGTTCATCCTTGGGAGCAATTTCCAAATGCCTGAAGGTACCACGTTCATCTGTACAAACAATAGTACTCAAGTATAAACACCATGGGACCACGCAGCCGTCATACCGCTCAGGAAGGAGACGCATTCTGTCTCCTAGAGATGAACGTACTTTGGTGCGAAAAGTGCAAATCAATCCCAGAGCAACAGCAAAGGACCTTGTGAAGATGCTGGAGGAAACAGGTACAAAGTATCTATATCCACAGTAAAACGAGTCCTATATCGACATAACCTGGAAGGCCGCTCAGCAAGGAAGAAGCCACTGCTCCAAAACCGCCATAAAAAGCCAGAATACGGTTTGCAACTGCACATGGGGACGAAGATCGTACATTTTGGAGAAATGTCCTCTGGTCTGATGAAACAAAAATATAACTGTTTGGCCATAATGAGCATAGTTATGTTTGGAGGAAAAAGGGGGAGGCTTGCAAGCCGAAGAACACCATCCCAACCGTGAAGCACGGAGGTGGCAGCATCATGTTGAGGGGGTGCTTTGCTGCAGGAGGGACTGGTGCACTTCACAAAATAGATGGCATCATGAGGAGGAAAATTATTTGGATATATTGAAGCAACATCTCAAGACATCAGTCAGGAAGTTAAAGCTTGGTCGCAAATGGGTCTTCCAAATGGACAATGACCTCAAGCATACTTCCAAAGTTGTGGCAAAAGAGCTTAAGGACAACAAAGTCAAGGTATTGGAGTGGCCATCACAAAGCCCTGACCTCAATCCTATAGAAAATGTGTGGGCAGAACTGAAAAAAGCGTGTGCGAGCAAGGAGGCCAACAAACCTGACTCAGTTACACCAGCTCTGTCAGGAGGAATGGGCCAAAATTCACCAAACTTATTGTGGGAAGCTTGTGGAAGGCTACCCGACTAGTTTGACCCAAGTTAAACTATTTAAAGGCAATGCTACCAAGTACTAATTGAGTGTATGTAAACTTCTGACCCACTGGGAATGTGATGCAAGAAATTAAAGCTGAAATAAATCATTCTCTCTACTATTATTCTGACATTTCACATTCTTAAAATAAAGTGGTGATCCTAACTGACCTAAAACAGGGATTTTTTACTAGGATTAAATGTCAGGAATTGTGAACAACAACAATTGAGTTTAAATGTATTTGGCTAAGGTGTATGTAAACTTCCGACTTCAACTGTACATACATACATAACATATATAGATAAATAAATACATACAAAAAAATATAAGAAATGAAGGAAGAGAAGTCACTTGAACCCAGTCTGGCACAAAGAGAAGATTCATATGGCAGACAAGCCTATACACAATCTATATACAATGATTGTTTTTGGCTTTGCTTTATTTAATTCACTTTGTTGGTTTTTGTCGTTGTTGATTTGATTATAGTTTATTTCACTTGCATTGGCATTGTAAACACGTTTTCCATGCCAATGAAGCCCCCTTAGAATTGAGAGAGAGAGAGAGAGAGAAAGAGAGAGAGAGACAGAGACAGAGAGAGAGGTCACGATCAGATGAGCTCCTGCATTTTTCAGCATTTTCTTTAAAAAAGATAGATTTAGAGTTAGATAAACTTGGATTTTTTGTCAGGAACACATACAGGATGCTACCCTCTACAACATAACCCTCACTTCAAATCAAAACTCAAAACCTACAGCCTGATTTTGGACGGAATTACGGAATCACCTGAAAAGTTCACAACAACCAAGGTTTATAATTCTTTACAGCATATTCTCTGGAAAACAACAGAAACCTGAAAACACCACCCAACCTGGAACTGAGTGAGTAATGTTTAGTCTGAAACTATATTCTATTTCCAAAAGCCAAGAAGAAAAATACATGACATTACTTTATAAGGACTGAATGGTAACATAATTCTGCCAAGCTTGATACAACTTCAACTAGCACTTACGTGTCAAGTGAGAGGTGTCAAAGCCCATTAGCCCAACAATGGCAGGAGAGTCGAATAGTCTACCCCAACCAAATGGAGAGGCCTTAGAAGCTGCCTCCCGCTGTTCAGAGGTAATTAAAATACAGTACCCTGTGAGTGTAAAGAATGATAAGGCAAGAAAAGATCACAAAATGAAGCTCCTTATGGAAAATCAAGAGACACTTTTTGCTGACTATTACAAAAATGGGAACATCAGCAACCTTATCTTCCACACAAACCATCCCCTGGCATGGCACAGTGCTATATTAGCACACTACCCCTCTGTTAAGAGAGGGGGGGTTAACGAGGGGTGGAAACTCAGGATACTTGACAACGAGGACGAGGAGTCAGCTAACATAAATCTTTATAAGTCTGGAACAGTATTGGTACAGGGCAACCCCAAACAGTTTCAGCTGGACTTTCACCTAATCAAAGAATTAGCCCAGCAGGAGAAGCTCTCCCTTGATAAAGATACCCCCACCCCAAGCGGGTCAGACCAGACCTCTTCATCATCATATAACCCCACAGACGAGCAACCCCCAGCAGACAGTCAACCTCCCAGCACAGAGTCCCTCTCCCTCATTGAAATGAAGGATAAATTCACCCAGCTGGAGGTAAGGCAGGTGGAGCTGGAACAGCAGGTGATTACACTCCAGTCAGCACAGACCCAGACAACAGTCCAGCACAACAACACCCCTTTAACCAGACCCGGAGTGCTGGAGGTGGAGAGAGACATATCTGCACTCTGGACAGTGGTGAGACAACTTCAACAGGAGAAAGAGCAGAAGCAGGAGCAGGAGCAGAACAGAGCACTAGAGGAGAGGATCAGACTGCTGGAGGAGAGGGAGAGGGGGATGGAGGAGAGGATCAGACTGCTGGAGGAGAGGTGGAGGGGGATGGCATGTGACAGAGAACAACCCACTAGGGAGGTGGCCATCCCCACAGAGACGCCAGCAGAACAGCCCACCTCAGCACCCGACAAAAGTCTCAACACCACAGCAGAACAGTCCACACCAGACCCTGACCATAGAGTCGACATCACAGCAGAACAGACAAAAGAAAAACCCCAAGCCCAGCAGCTCTCACCCCCTCTGAGCACCCCCCCTGTCAGCCACCCTGATAACCCCCCCACACCCACTGAGGACAAACACAAGACACAGATTGTCCTCTTTATGGACTCAAATGGGAAATATATAGAAGAAAAAAAACTTTTTCCCAAACACAGTGTGTCTAAACTCTGGTGTCCAAACACCCAGTGCGCCCTAGACCTTCTGTCTGAGGACAAACTAGGCTCACCTAGCCACATAATAATACACACAGGCACAAACGACCTGAGAGCACAGCAGGAAAGGGTGGCCACAGCACTGAAGGGAGTGATTGAAAAAGCTTCTTCTACCTTCCCCAACGCACAAGTGGTCATCTCCACCCTGCTACCACGAAAAGACTTCCACCCTGCTACAATACAGCGGGTAAACGCAAGCATTTCCCGTGACTGTGCCTCAAAACCAAATGTCTTTCTGGCCCACCACTCCACCCTGGACTTGAACAGCCTCTATGACCAGGTCCACCTCTACAAGGCAGCAGTGCCCACCTTTGCCCGGACTCTAAAGGACATCGCTCTCAAACGCAGCCCCAACACTTCACACAGGAGCAACAGATCAATAGACACCCCACCCAGACCAGCGAGACACCCTCCAAGACCTTCAGGACCCCCCCCTGGACCTACACATAGAGGACCCACGCCAAGAGGACTTACATCCAGACCACAGCACCCCCAGACACATTCACACCCCCACCCCAACCAATCAACACCCCCCCACATCAACCATGCCCACACCCCATTTAGGCCCCCTCAGATCAGACCTATGCCACTCCTGCCCACCCCATGCACCCCACCCCCGCAAAGAGGGCATCAACATGGAAGTCACACCTACGCCCAGGTAGTGAGCGGGCAAACAGGCCCAACCCCCACTCTTACACTCGCCCAAGCCAACGGCATGTACCAGATGCTCAGCAGGCTCTGCTCACACTTACTGGCCTGAGGCCAAACCACGACCAACAACATTGGACACTTTATGGAACAAAAAGCCTTCACTATATCATCCTGGAATATCCAAGGCCTGAGGTCATCTGCCTTTGGCCTAAAGAGCAGGAACCCGGACTTCACCAAAGAAATCGGTAATGCAGACATTGTCATCCTGCAAGAACATGGTATAGAGGAGACGGACCCCTGGTTGCCCTCTAGGTTACAGAGAGCTGGTAGTCCCATCCACCAAACTACCAGGTGTGAAACAGGGAAGGGACTCAGGGGAATGCTAATTTGGTATAGAGCAGACCTAACTCACTCCATAAATTAATCAAAACAGGAACATTTTACATTTGGCTAGAAATTCAAAAGGAAATTATCTTAACAGAGAAAAATGTCCTCCTGTGTGCTACCTATATCCCCCCACTAGAATCCCCATACTTTATGATGACAGCTTCTCCATCCTGGAGGGGGAAATCAATAATTTCCGAGCCCAGGGACATGTATTAGTCGTGGCGACCTAAATGCCAGAACTGGACACGAACCTGACACCCTCAGCACACACGGGACAAACACCTGCCTGCAGGTGACAGCATTCCCTCCCTCATATGCCCCCCGAGGCACAACTACGACAACATACCCACAAAACGGGTCACAACTCCTGCACTCTGTCGCACGCTGGGTATGTACATAGTCAATGGTAGGCTTCGAGGGGACTCCTATGGTAGGTTCACCTATAGCTCATCTCTTGGCAGTAGCACTGTAGACTACTTTATCACTGACCTCAACCCAGAGTCTCTCAGAGCGTTCACAGTCAGCCCACTGACACCCCTATCAGATCACAGCAAAATTACAGTCTACTTGAACAGAGAAATACTCAATCATGAGGCATCAAAGCCAAAGGAACTGAGTAACATTAAGAAATGCTATAGATGGAAGGAATGCAGTTTGGAAACCTACCAAAAAACAATTAGGCAACAGCAAATCCAATCCCTTTTACAACTTCCTGGGCAAAACGTTCCACTGCAATAGTGAAGGTGTAAACTTGGCAGTAGAGAAAATCTTAACAGTATATTTGACCTCTCAGCTTCCCTATCAAATCTAAAAATCTCAAATAGAAAACCGAAGAAAATGAACAACAATGACAAATGGTTTGATGAAGAATGCAAAAATCTAAGAAATAATGAGAAACCTGTCCAACCAAAAACATAGAGACCCGAAAACCTGAGTCTACGCCTTCACTATGGTGAATCACTAAAAAAATACAGAAATACCTACGGAAAAAGAAGGAACAGCACGTCAGAAAATCACTCAATGTAATTGAAGAATCCATAGACTCTAAACCAATTCTGGGAAAATTGGAAAACACTAAACAAACAACAACACGAAGAGATTATCTATCCAAATGGAGATGTATGGGTAAACCACTTCTCCAATCTTTTTGGCTCTATAACAAAGAATAAAGAGCAAAAACATTACATGATCAAATACAAATCCTAGAATCAACTATTAAAGACTACCAGAACCCACTGTATTCTCCAATTACCTTAATGAGTTACAGGACAAAATAAAAACCCTCCACCCAAAAGGCCTGTGGTGTTAATGGTATCCTTAATGAAATGATCAAATATACAGACAACAAATTCCAATTGGCTATACTAAAACTCTTTAACATCGTCCTTAGCTCTGGCATCTTCCCCAATATTTGGAACCAGGACTGATCACACCCAATCCACAAAAGTGGAGACAAATTTGACCCCAATAACTACCGTGGAAATGCGTGTCAACAGTAACCTTGGTAAAATACTCTGCATTATCATTAACACAGAGACTCTACATTTCCTCAATGAACACAATGTACTGAGCAAATGTCAAATTGGCTTTTTACCAAATTACCGTACAACAGACCTGTATTCACCCTACACACCACCTAATTGACAACCAAACAAACCAAACAAAGGCAAGTCTTCTCATGCTTTGTTGATTTCAAAAAAGCCTTCGACTCAATTTGGCATGAGGGTCTGCTATACAATTGATGGAAAGTGGTGTTGGGGGTAAAACATACGACATTATAAAATCCATGTACACAAACAACAAGTGTGCGGTTAAAATTGGCAAAAACACCACACATTTCTTCACACAGGGTCGTGGGGTGGGACAGGGATGCAGCTTAAGCCCCACCCTCTTCAACATATTATCAACGAATTGGCGCGGGCACTAGAACAGTCTGCAGCACCCGGTCTCACCCTACTAGAATCCGAAGTCAAATGTCTACTGTTTGCTGATGATCTGGTGCTTCTGTCACCAACCAAGGAGGGCCTACAGCAGCACCTAGATCTTCTGCACAGATTCTGTCAGACATGGGCCCTGACGTAAATCTCAGTAAGACCAAAATATGGTGTTCCAAAAAAGGTCCAGTCGCCAGGACCACAAATTCCATCTAGACACCGTTGCCCTAGAGCACACAAAAAACTATACATACCTCGGCCTAAACATCAGCACCACAGGTAACTTCCACAAAGCTGTGAACGATCTGAGAGACAAGGCAAGAAGGAAGGGCATTCTATGCCATCAAAAGGAACATAAATTTCAACATACCATTAGGATCTGGCTAAAAATACTTGAATCAGTCATAGAGCCCATTGACCTTTATGGTTGTGAGGTCTGGAGTCCGCTCACCAACCAAGAATTCTCAAAATGGGACTAACACAAAAATTGAGACTCTGCATGCAGAACAGAATTCTGCATAAATATCCTCCGTGTACAACGTAAAACACCAAATAATGCAGGCCGATACCCGCTAATTACCAACATCCAGAAAAGAGCCGTTAAATTCTACAACCACCTAAAAGAAAGCGATTTCCAAACCTTCCATAACAAAGCCATCACCTACAGAGAGATGAACCTGGAGAAGATCCCCTAAGCAAGCTGGTCCTAGGGCTCTGTTCACAAACACAAACACACCCCACAGAGCCCCAGAACAACAGCACCAATTAGACCCAACCAAATCATGAGACAAAAGAAAAAAAAAATAATTACTTGACACATTGGAAAGAATTAACAAAAAAACAGCAAATTAGAATGCTATTTGGCCCTAAACAAGAGAGTACACTGTGGCAGAATACCTGACCACTGTGACTGACCCAAACTTAAGGAAAGCTTTGACTATGTACAGACTCAGTGAGCATAGCCTGCTATTGAGAAAGGCCACCGTAGGCAGACATGGCTCTCAAGAGAAGACAGGCAATGTGCACACTGCCCACAAAATGAGGTGGAAACTGAGCTGCACTTCCTAACCTCCTGCCCAATGTATGACCATATTAGAGACACATATTTCCCAAAGATTATACTAAGAATTTGAAAACAAATCAAACATTGATAAACTTCCATATCTACTGGGTGAAATTCCACAGTGTGCCATCACAGCAGCAAGATTAGTGACCTGTTGTCACAAGAAAAGGGCAACCAGTGAAGAACAAACACCATTGTAAATACACCCATATTTATGCTTATTTATCTTAACTTGTGTGCTTTAACCATTTGTACATTGTTACAACACTGTATATATATAATATGACATTTGTAATGTCTTTATGTTTTGAAACTTCTGTATGTGTAATGTTTACTGTTAATTTGTATTGTTTGTTTCACATTTGTGTATTGTCTACCTCACTTGCTTTGGCAATGTTAACATATGTTTCCCATGCCAATAAAGCCCCTTGAATTGAATTGAATTGAACTGAATTGAAAGAAAGAGAGAGAGAGAGAGAAAGAAAGAGAGAGAGAGAAAGAAAGAGAGAGAGAGAAAGAAAGAGAGAGAGAGAGAGAAAGAGAGAGAGAGAAGAGAGAGAGAGAGAGAGAGAGAAGAGAGAGAGAGAGAGAGAGAGAGAGAGAGAGAGAGAGAGAGAGAGAGAGAAGAGAGAGAGAGAGAGAGAGAGAGAGAGAAAGAAAGAAGCAGAGAGAGAGAGAGAGAGAGAGAGAGAGAGAGAGAGAGAGAGAGAGAGAGAGAGAGAGAGACGAGACAGAGACAGAGACAGAGACAGAGAAGAGAGAGAGAGAGAGAGAGAGAGAGACAGAGAGAGAGAGAGAGAGAGAGAGAGAGAGAGAGAGAGAGAGAGAGAGAGAGAGAGAGAGAAGAGAGAGAGAGAGAGAGAGAGACAGAGAGAGAGAGAGAGAGAGAGAGAGAGAGAGAGAGAGAGAGCGAAGAGAAGAGAGAGACAGAAGAGAGAGAAGAGAGAGAGACAGAGAGAGAGAGAGAGACAGGAGAGAGAGAGAGAGAGAGAGAGAGGAGAGAGAGAGAGAGAGAGAGAGAGAGAGAGCAGAGAGAGAGAGCGAGAGACAAGAGAGAGGAGAGAGGAGAGAGAGAGAGAAGAGAGAATAGAGGGAGAAGAGAGAGAGAGAGAGAGAGAGAAGAGAGAAACGAGAGAAGAGAAGAGAGAAGAGGGTGAGAAGAGAGAGAGAGAGAGAGAGAAGAGAGGAGAGAGAGAGAGGAGAAGAGAGAGAGAGAGAGAGAGAGAGAAGAGAAGAGGAGAGAGACAGAGAGAGAGAGAGAGAGAGACAGAGAGAGAGAGAGAGAGAGAGAGAGAGAGAGAGAGAGAGAGAGACAGAGATGATATATGTGATGATGAAGAACTTCCTGTTTGGTTCCTAGCTAGATGCAGATTTTTCATCATCACCATGGCAACAGAGCTTCTTTTTCCCTCCTCAAGTGAAATTCCTTCACAGAGCTTTTCGTGTACCTATGAGTGCGATACTGCTGCTACTGAGTGAGAGAGAGAGAGAGAGAGAGAGAGGGGGGATGAGAGAGAGAGAGGAGAAAGAGAGAGAGAGAGCGCGGGTAGAAAGAGAGGGAGAGAGAAAGAGAGGGAGAGAGAAAGAGAGGGAGAGAGAAAGAGAGGGAGAGAGAAAGAGAGGGAGAGAGAGAAACTGGCAACCAGTGAAGCACAAACATTGTTGTTGTACTATATTGCACAGCG
>NW_024060208.1:76979-101979 GCF_016432855.1 Salvelinus namaycush
ACTATAACCAGTACTACCATTACTACTTTAGACACTACCACTACTATAACCAGTCACTACAACTCACTATAACAGTCAATACCACTACTATAACATAACAGTCACTACCAACTACTATAACAGTCACTACACTACTATAACCAGTCACTACCACTACTATAAACAGCTCACTACCACTAAATAACTATAACCAGTCACTACCATTACTACTGGAGACACTACCACTACTATAACCAGTCACTACCACTACTATAACCAGTCACTACCACTACTATAACCAGTCACTACCACTACTATAACTATAACCAGTCACTACCACTACTATAACTATAACCAGTCACTACCCTCAAATGAAAGCTGACAGAGTCTGCACTTTAACCTCATTGTCATTGTTTCATTTCAAATCCAAAGTGCTGGAACAACAAAACTGTCACTTGGAGCTCACTGCGTACGTGTGTGTGTGTGTGTGTGTGTGTGTGTGTGTGTGTGTGTGTGTGTGTGTGTGTGCGTGCGTGCGTGCGTGCGTGCGTGCGTGCGTGCGTGCGTGCGTGCGTGCGTGCGTGCGTGCGTGCGTGCGCGCGCGCGCGTGCGTGTGTGTGTGTGTGTGCGTGTGTGCTGGGGCAGACACACAGAGAGACATCTGGCATTAGTAAATGTCAGAGTGGGCATCAGCTGGGAGGCTGTAATGGTTAAACATCAGCTGGGAGGCTGTAATGGTTAAACATCAGCTGGGAGGCTGTAATGGTTAAAACATCAGCTGGGAGGCTGTAATGGTTAAAAAATCAGCTGGGAGGCTGTAATGGGTTTGTTAAACATCAGCTGGAGGCTGGAATGGTTTAAAACATCAGCTGGGAGGCTGTAATGGTTAAAACATCAGCTAGGAGGCTGTAATGGTTAAAACATCAGCTGGGAGGCTGTAATGGTTAAAACATCAGCTGGGAGGCTGTAATGGTTAAAACATCAGCTAGGAGGCTGTAATGGTTAAAACATCAGCTGGGAGGATGTAGGTTAAACATCAGCTGGGGGCTGTAATGGTTAAACATCAGCTGGGAGGCTGTAATGGTTAAAACATCAGCTGGGAGGCTGTAATGGTTAAGCATCAGCTGGGAGGCTGTAATGGTTAAATCATCAGCTGGAGGGCTGTAATGGTTAAACATCAGCTGGGGAACTGTAATGGTTAAAACATCAGCTGGGAGGCTGTAATGGTTAAAAACATCAGCTTGGAGGCTGTAATGGTTAAAACATCAGCTGGGAGGCTGTAATGGAAAACATCAGCTGAGGCTGTAATGGTTAAACATCAGCTGGGAGGCTGTAATGGTTAAAACATCAGCTGGGATGGTAATGGTTAAACATCAGCTGGGGGCCGTAATGTAAACATCAGCTGGGAGGCTGTAATGGTTAAAACATCAGCTGGGAGGCTGTAATGGTTAAGCATCAGCTGGGAGCTGTAATGGTTAAAACATCAGCTGGGAGGCTGTAATGGTTAAAACATCAGCTGGGAGGCTGTAATGGTTAAAACATCAGCGTCGGGAGGCTGTAATGGTTAAAACATCAGCTGGGAGGCTTTAATGGTTAAAACATCAGCTGGGAGGGCTGTAATGGTTAAAACATCAGCTGGGAGGCTGTAATGGTTAAAACATCAGACTGGGAGGCTGTAATGGTTAAACATCAGTGGGGCTGTAATGGTTAAAACATCAGCTAGGAGGCTGTAATGGTTAAAACATCAGCTGGGAGGCTGTAATGGTTAAAAACATCAGCTGGGAGGCTGTAATGGTTAAAACATCAGCTGGGAGGCTGTAATGGTTAATCAATCAATCAATCAAGTTTATTTTATATAGCCCTTCGTACATCAGCTAATATCTCGAAGTGCTGTACAGAAACCCAGCCTAAAACCCAAACAGCTAGCAATGCAGGTGTAGAAGCACGGTGGCTAGGAAAAACTCCCTAGAAAGGCCAAAACTAGGAAGAAACCTAGAGAGGAACCAGGCTATGAGGGGTGGCCAGTCCTCTTCTGTGTGCCGGGTGGAGATTATAACAGAACTATGCCAAGATGTTCAAAAATGTTCATAAGTGACAAGCATGGTCAAATAATAATCATGAATAATTTTCAGTTGGCTTTTCATAGCCGATCATCAAGAGTTGAAAAACAAAAAGGTCTGGGACAGGTGGCGGTTCCATAACCGCAGGCAGAACAGTTGAAACTGGAATAGCAGCAAGGCCAGGCGGACTGGGGACAGCAAGGAGTCACCACGCCCGGTAGTCCCGACGTATGGTCCTAGGGTCAGGTCCTCCGAGGAAAGAAAGAGAGAAGAGAAAATTAGAGAGAGCCAAGATTTTCAAAATGTTCATAAATGACAAGCATGGTCAAATAATAATCAGGAATAAATCTCAGTTGGCTTTTCATAGCCGATCATTAAGAGTTGAAAACAGCAGGTCTGGGACAGGTAGGGGTTCGTACCGCAGGCAGAACAGTTGAAACTGGAAATGCAGCAAGGCCAGGCGGACTGGGGACAGCAAGGAGGCATCATGCCCGGTAGTCCTGACGTATGGTCCTAGGGCTAGGTTCTCAGAGAGAGAGAAAGAAGAGGAGAACGAGAGAATTAGAGAGAGCATACTTAAATTCACACAGGACACTGGATAAAGACAGCAGAAGTAATCCAGGTATAACCAACTGACCCTAGCCCCCGACACAAACTACTGCAGCATAAATACTGGAGGCTGAGACAGGAGCGGTCAGGAGACACTGTGGCCCCATCCGAAGATACCCCGGACAGGGCCAAACAGGAAGGATATAACCCCACCCACTTTGCCAAAGCACAGCCCCCGCACCACTAGAGGGATATCTTCAACCACCAACTTACAATCCTGAGACAAGGCCGAGTATAGCCCACAAAGATCTCCACCACAGCACAAACCAAGGGGGGGCGCCAACCCAGACAGGAAGATCACGTCAGTAACTCAACCCACTCAAGTGAAGCACCCCTCCTAGGGACGGCATGAAAGAGCACCAGTAAGCCAGTGACTCAGCCCCTGTAATAGGGTTAGAGGCAGAGAATCCCAGTGGAGAGAGGGGAACCGGCCAGGCAGAGACAGCAAGGTTAAAACATCAGCTGGGAGGCTGTAATGGTTAAACATCAGATGGGAGGCTGTAAGGGTTAAAACATCAGCGGGAGGCTGTAATGGTTAAAACATCAGCTGGGGGCTGTAATGGTTTAAAACTCAGCTAGTGACATCAGCTGGGAGGCTGTAATGGTTAAAACATCAGCTGGGAGGCTGTAATGGTTAAAACATCAGCTGGGAGGCTGTAATGGTTAAAACATCAGCTGGGAGGCTGTAATGGTTAAAACATCAGCTGGGAGGCTGTAATGGTTAAAACATCAGCTGGGAGGCTGTAATGGTTAAAACATCAGCTGGGAGGCTGTAATGGTTAAAACATCAGCTGGGAGGCTGTAATGGTTAAAACATCAGCTGGGAGGCTGTAATGGTTAAAACATCAGCTGGGAGGCTGTAATGGTTAAAACATCAGCTGGGAGGCTGTAATGGTTAAAACATCAGCTGGGAGGCTGTAATGGTTAAAACATCAGCTGGGAGGCTGTAATGGTTAAAACATCAGCTAGGGAGGCTGTAATGGTTAAAACATCAGCTGGGAGGCTGTAATGGTTAAAACATCAGCTGGGAGGCTGTAATGGTTAAAACATCAGCTGGAGGCTGTAATGGTTAAAACATCAGCTGGGAGGCTGTAATGGTTAAAACATCAGCTGGGAGGCTGTAATGGTTAAAACATCAGCTGGGAGGCTGTAATGGTTAAAACATCAGCTGGGAGGCTGTAATGGTTAAAACATCAGCTGGGAGGCTGTAATGGTTAAAACATCAGCTGGGAGGCTGTAATGGTTAAAACATCAGCTGGGAGGCTGTAATGGTTAAAACATCAGCTGGGAGGCTGTAATGGTTAAAACATCAGCTGGGAGGCTGTAATGGTTAAAACATCAGCTGGGAGGCTGTAATGGTTTAAAACATCAGCTGGGAGGCTGTAAGGTTAAACATCAGCTGGGAGGCTGTAATGGTTAAAACATCAGCTGGGAGGCTGTAATGGTTAAAAACATCAGCTGGGAGGCTGTAATGGTTAAAACATCAGCTGGGAGGCTGTAATGGTTAAAACATCAGCTGGGAGGCTGTAATGGTTAAAACATCAGCTGGGAGGCTGTAATGGTTAAAACATCAGCTGGGAGGCTGTAATGGTTAAAACATCAGCTGGGAGGCTGTAATGGTTAAACATCAGCTGGGAGGCTGTAATGGTTAAAACATCAGCTGGGAGGCTGTAATGGTTAAAACATCAGCTAGGGAGGCTGTAATGGTTAAAACATCAGCTGGGAGGCTGTAATGGTTAAACATCAGCTGGGGGCCTGTAATGGTTAAACATCAGCTGGGAGGCTGTAATGGTTAAAACATCAGCTGGGAGGCTGTAATGGTTAAAACATCAGCTGGGAGGCTGTAATGGTTAAAACATCAGCTGGGAGGCTGTAATGGTTAACATCAGCTGGGAAGGCTGTAATGGTTAAGCATCAGCTGGGAGGCTGTAATGGTTAAAACATCAGCTGGGAGGCTGTAATGGTTAAACATCAGCTGGGAGGCTGTAATGGTTAAAACATCAGCTGGGAGGCTGTAATGGTTAAACATCAGCTGGGAGGCTGTAATGGTTAAAACATCAGCTGGGAGGCTGTAATGGTTAAAACATCAGCTGGGAGGCTGTAATGGTTAAAACATCAGCTAGGAGGCTGTAATGGTTAAAACATCAGCTGGGAGGCTGTAATGGTTAAAACATCAGCTGGGAGGCTGTAATGGTTAAACATCAGCTGGGAGGCTGTAATGGTTAAAACATCAGCTGGGAGGCTGTAATGGTTAAAACATCAGCTAGGAGGCTGTAATGGTTAAAACATCAGCTGGGAGGCTGTAATGGTTAAACATCAGCTGGGGGCCTGTAATGGTTAAACATCAGCTGGGAGGCTGTAATGGTTAAAACATCAGCTGGGAGGCTGTAATGGTTAAGCATCAGCTGGGAGGCTGTAATGGTTAAATCATCAGCTGGGAGGCTGTAATGGTTAAAACATCAGCTGGGAGACTGTAATGGTTAAAACATCAGCTGGGAGGCTGTAATGGTTAAAACATCAGCTGGGAGGCTGTAATGGTTAAAACATCAGCTTGGAGGCTGTAATGGTTAAAACATCAGCTGGGAGGCTGTAATGGTTAAAACATCAGCTAGAAGGCTGTAATGGTTAAAACATCAGCTGGGAGGCTGTAATGGTTAAACATCAGCTGGGAGGCTGTAATGGTTAAACATCAGCTGGGGGCCTGTAATGGTTAAACATCAGCTGGGAGGCTGTAATGGTTAAAACATCAGCTGGGAGGCTGTAATGGTTAAGCATCAGCTGGGAGACTGTAATGGTTAAAACATCAGCTGGGAGGCTGTAATGGTTAAAACATCAGCTAGGAGGCTGTAATGGTTAAAACATCAGCTGGGAGGCTGTAATGGTTAAAACATCAGCTGGGAGGCTGTAATGGTTAAAACATCAGCTGGGAGGCTGTAATGGTTAATCAATCAATCAATCAAGTTTATTTTATATAGCCCTTCGTACATCAGCTAATATCTCGAAGTGCTGTACAGAAACCCAGCCTAAAACCCCAAACAGCTAGCAATGCAGGTGTAGAAGCACGGTGGCTAGGAAAAACTCCCTAGAAAGGCCAAAACCTAGGAAGAAACCTAGAGAGGAACCAGGCTATGAGGGGTGGCCAGTCCTCTTCTGGCTGTGCCGGGTGGAGATTATAACAGAACTATGCCAAGATGTTCAAAAATGTTCATAAGTGACAAGCATGGTCAAATAATAATCATGAATAATTTTCAGTTGGCTTTTCATAGCCGATCATTAAGAGTTGAAAAACAACAGGTCTGGGACAGGTGGCGGTTCCATAACCGCAGGCAGAACAGTTGAAACTGGAATAGCAGCAAGGCCAGGCGGACTGGGGACAGCAAGGAGTCACCACGCCCGGTAGTCCCGACGTATGGTCCTAGGGCTCAGGTCCTCCGAGAGAAAGAAAGAGAGAAGGAGAAAATTAGAGAGAGCCAAGATTTTCAAAAATGTTCATAAATGACAAGCATGGTCAAATAATAATCAGGAATAAATCTCAGTTGGCTTTTCATAGCCGATCATTAAGAGTTGAAAACAGCAGGTCTGGGACAGGTAGGGGTTCCGTAACCGCAGGCAGAACAGTTGAAACTGGAATAGCAGCAAGGCCAGGCGGACTGGGGACAGCAAGGAGGCATCATGCCCGGTAGTCCTGACGTATGGTCCTAGGGCTCAGGTTCTCAGAGAGAGAGAAAGAAAGAGAGAACGAGAGAATTAGAGAGAGCATACTTAAATTCACACAGGACACTGGATAAGACAGCAGAAGTACTCCAGGTATAACCAACTGACCCTAGCCCCCCGACACAAACTACTGCAGCATAAATACTGGAGGCTGAGACAGGAGCGGTCAGGAGACACTGTGGCCCCATCCGAAGATACCCCCGGACAGGGCCAAACAGGAAGGATATAACCCCACCCACTTTGCCAAAGCACAGCCCCCGCACCACTAGAGGGATATCTTCAACCACCAACTTACAATCCTGAGACAAGGCCGAGTATAGCCCACAAAGATCTCCACCACAGCACAAACCAAGGGGGGGCGCCAACCCAGACAGGAAGATCACGTCAGTAACTCAACCCACTCAAGTGACGCACCCCTCCTAGGGACGGCATGAAAGAGCACCAGTAAGCCAGTGACTCAGCCCCTGTAATAGGGTTAGAGGCAGAGAATCCCAGTGGAGAGAGGGGAACCGGCCAGGCAGAGACAGCAAGGTTAAACATCAGCTGGGAGGCTGTAATGGTTAAACATCAGCTGGGAGGCTGTAATGGTTAAACATCAGCTGGGAGGCTGTAATGGTTAAAACATCAGCTGGGAGGCTGTAATGGTTAAAACATCAGCTAGGAGGAGGCTGTAATGGTTAAAACATCAGCTGGGAGGCTGTAATGGTTAAAACATCAGCTGGGAGGCTGTAATGGTTAAACATCAGCTGGGAGGCTGTAATGGTTAAAACATCAGCTGGGAGGCTGTAATGGTTAAAACATCAGCTGGGAGGCTGTAATGGTTAAAACATCAGCTGGGAGGCTGTAATGGTTAAACATCAGCTAGGAGGCTGTAATGGTTAAAACATCAGCTGGGAGGCTGTAATGGTTAAAACATCAGCTGGGAGGCTGTAATGGTTAAAACATCAGCTGGGAGGCTGTAATGGTTAAACATCAGCTGGGAGGCTGTAATGGTTAAGACATCAGCTGGGAGGCTGTAATGGTTAAACATCAGCTGGGAGGCTGTAATGGTTAAAACATCAGCTAGGAGACTGTAATGGTTAAAACATCAGCTGGGAGGCTGTAATGGTTAAACATCAGCTGGGAGGCTGTAATGGTTAAAACATCAGCTGGGAGGCTGTAATGGTTAAAACATCAGCTGGGAGGCTGTAATGGTTAAAACATCAGCTGGGAGGCTGTAATGGTTAAAACATCAGCTGGGAGGCTGTAATGGTTAAAACATCAGCTGGGAGGCTGTAATGGTTAAAACATCAGCTGGGAGGCTGTAAGGGTTAAACATCAGCTGGGAGGCTGTAATGGTTAAAACATCAGCTGGGAGGCTGTAATGGTTAAAACATCAGCTAGGGGGCTGTAATGGTTAAAACATCAGCTGGGAGGCTGTAATGGTTAAAACATCAGCTGGGAGGCTGTAAGGGTTAAACATCAGCTGGGAGGCTGTAATGGTTAAAACATCAGCTGGGAGGCTGTAATGGTTAAAACATCAGCTGGGAGGCTGTAATGGTTAAAACATCAGCTAGGAGGCTGTAATGGTTAAAACATCAGCTGGGAGGCTGTAATGGTTAAAACATCAGCTAGGAGGCTGTAATGGTTAAAACATCAGCTGGGAGGCTGTAATGGTTAAAACATCAGCTGGGAGGCTGTAATGGTTAAAACATCAGCTAGGAGACTGTAATGGTTAAACATCAGCTGGGAGGCTGTAATGGTTAAAACATCAGCTGGGAGGCTGTAATGGTTAAAACATCAGCTGGGAGGCTGTAATGGTTAAAACATCAGCTGGGAGGCTGTAATGGTTAAAACATCAGCTGGGAGGCTGTAATGGTTAAAACATCAGCTGGGAGGCTGTAAGGGTTAAACATCAGCTGGGAGGCTGTAATGGTTAAAACATCAGCTGGGAGGCTGTAATGGTTAAAACATCAGCTGGGAGGCTGTAATGGTTAAAACATCAGCTAGGAGGCTGTAATGGTTAAAACATCAGCTGGGAGGCTGTAATGGTTAAAACATCAGCTAGGAGGCTGTAATGGTTAAAACATCAGCTGGGAGGCTGTAATGGTTAAAACATCAGCTGGGAGGCTGTAATGGTTAAAACATCAGCTAGGAGACTGTAATGGTTAAACATCAGCTGGGAGGCTGTAATGGTTAAAACATCAGCTGGGAGGCTGTAATGGTTAAACATCAGCTGGGAGGCTGTAATGGTTAAAACATCAGCTGGGAGGCTGTAATGGTTAAAACATCAGCTGGGAGGCTGTAATGGTTAAAACATCAGCTGGGAGGCTGTAATGGTTAAAACATCAGCTGGGAGGCTGTAATGGTTAAAACATCAGCTGGGAGGCTGTAATGGTTAAAACATCAGCTGGGAGGCTGTAATGGTTAAACATCAGCTGGGAGGCTGTAATGGTTAAAACATCAGCTGGGAGGCTGTAATGGTTAAAACATCAGCTGGGAGGCTGTAATGGTTAAACATCAGCTGGGAGGCTGTAATGGTTAAAACATCAACTGGGAGGCTGTAATGGTTAAAACATCAGCTGGGAGGCTGTAATGGTTAAAACATCAGCTGGGAGGCTGTAATGTTTAAACATCAGCTGGGAGGCTGTAATGGTTAAACATCAGCTAGGAGGCTGTAATGGTTAAAACATCAGCTGGGAGGCTGTAATGGTTAAACATCAGCTGGGAGGCTGTAATGGTTAAACATCAGCTGGGAGGCTGTAATGGTTAAAACATCAGCTGGGAGGCTGTAATGGTTAAAACATCAGCTGGGAGGCTGTAATGGTTAAACATCAGCTGGGAGGCTGTAATGGTTAAAACATCAGCTGGGAGGCTGTAATGGTTAAAACATCAGCTGGGAGGCTGTAATGGTTAAAACATCAGCTGGGAGGCTGTAATGGTTAAAACATCAACTGGGAGGCTGTAATGGTTAAACATCAGCTGGGAGGCTGTAATGGTTAAAACATCAGCTGGGAGGCTGTAATGGTTAAACATCAGCTGGGAGGCTGTAATGGTTAAAACATCAGCTGGGAGGCTGTAATGGTTAAAACATCAGCTAGGAGGCTGTAATGGTTAAACATCAGCTGGGAGGCTGTAATGGTTAAACATCAGCTGGGAGGCTGTAATGGTTAAAACATCAGCTGGGAGGCTGTAATGGTTAAAAAATCAGCTGGGAGGCTGTAATGGTTAAAACATCAGCTAGGAGGCTGTAATGGTTAAATCGATGTGTTCCTGTATAAGATAGAGGGTCTGAGCATCGCGCGTGTGTACGTGTACACACACACACACACACACACACACACACACACACACACACACACACACACACACACACACACACACACACACACACACACACACACACACACACACACACACACACACACACACACACACACACACACACACACACATTTCCAGTGTTGCTGCTCACTGTAACCTGAGAGTCAGCAGCAGGATATGACCTGTTGACATCTTGGTTTTTAAATGATGCTTCTATTTCTCCCTTTCAGTAACTGATACCCTGGGTGGAAGGAGTGGAGAGGAAGGAGGGTATATAAATCACATCAACGTTTATTGGTCACGTACACTGGTTATCAGGTGTTATAGCAGGTGCAGCTAAATGATTGTGCTGTTCCAACACTACAGTAGAATGCAAATCAGTCAATTTAAATAAAGTAATTAGGCCCTAATCTATGGATTTCACATGACTGGGAATACAGATGTGCATCTGTTGGTCACAAATACAAGGTGTGGATCAGAAAACCAGTCAGTATCTGGTGTGACCACCATTTAGCCTCATGCAGCGCGACACATCTCCTTCGCATAGAGTTGATCAGGCTGTTGATTGTGGCTTGTGGAATGTTGTCCCACTCCTCTTCAATGGCTGTGCTACGTTACTGGATATTGGCGGGACCTGGAACACGCTGTCGTACACGTCAATCCAGAGCGTCCCAAACATGCTCAGTGAGTTTCGTGGCTGGTGAGTATGCAGGCCATGGAAGAACTGGGACATTTTCAGCTTCCAGGAGTTGTGTACAGATCCTTGCAAAGGGGTGTGCATTATTATGAGGTGATGGCGGCGGATGAATGGCACGACAATGGGCCTCAGGATCTCGTCGCGGTGTCTCTGTGCATTAAAATTGTCATTGTGTTCCTTGTTCGTAGCTTATGCCTGCCCATACCATAACCCCACCGCCACCATGGGGAACTCTATTCACAACGTTGACATCATCAAACCGCTCACCCACATGACACCATACACGTGGTCTGAGGTCGTGATGCCGGTTGGACGTACTGACAAATTCTCTAAAACGACATTGGAGGCGGCTTATGGTAGAAAGATTTACATTTAATTATCTGGCAACAGCTCTGGTGGACATTCCTGTAGTCAGCATGCCATTTCCACACTCCCTCAAAACTTGAGACATCTGTGACATTGTGTTGTGTGACAAAACTGCACATTTTAGAGAGGCCTTTAATTGTCCCCAGCACAAGGTGCACCTGTGTAATGATAATGCTGTTTAATCAGCTTCTTGATATGCCACACCTGTCAGGTGGATGGATCATCTTGGCAAAGGAGAAATGCTCACTAACAGGGACGGAAACAAATTTGTGCACGAAATTTAAACAAATAAGCTTTTATTTCAGCTCATGAAACATGGGACCAACACTTTACGTGTCGCGTTTTATATTTTTGGTTCAGTGTATAATATATATCTATATATAGCAGTACGGTGTAAATGTGCTCCTTCAGATCAACCCTGGCAGGCCTAATGGTTAAAGAGACAGGGCAGCAACCAGAGATACGATGGTGAAACACATTGCTGAGGAGGGAGCCAACGACCGGAGCGTGCACACAAACACACACACACACACACACACACACACACACACACACACACACACACACACACACACACACACACACACACACACACACACACACACACACACACACACACACACACACACACACACACACACACACACACACACACACACACACACACACACAGGATTAGGATTAGTGGATTAGTAAAGATCAACCAGTTTATAGAGCTGATCAATTACACACACTGAATGTCTGACTGTCTGAGTGAATGTCTGAGTGACTGTCTGACTGTCTGAGTGACTGTCTGAGTGACTGTCTGAGTGAATGTCTGACTGTCTGAGTGACTGTCTGAGTGACTGTCTGAGTGACTGTCTGAGTGAGTGACTGTGTGACTGTCCGACTGACTGACTGACTGTCTGAGTGACTGTCTGAGTGAGTGACTGTTACTGAGTGACTGTCTGAGTGACTGACTGACTGTCTGAGTGACTGTCTGACTGACTGTCTGAGTGAGTGACTGTGACTGTGTGACTGTCCGACTGACTGACTGTCCACTGCTTGTGAATGAACCCGGGAAATTAGCAATGATGAATTAGAAATGATACAAGAGGAATTAGCTACTGAACTCTAAATATATCCTCATCACTGTAGAAATGAAACAGGGACATTCTGTGACATATAATTAGATTATGTTTCCAAAAAGAACCTTGATGATTATGTTGGAATCAGAACTCCAGAACGTTTGTTACTAAATAAACACATGTCGATAACAAAGTACTTAATTAATATGGAAATGTATAGATTCATTAAGATAGGGATGCTGATTGTTATTACGAATATATTTAGAGCGATATCAAAATCAAATCAAATGTATTTATATAGCCCTTCGTACATCAGCTGATGTCACAAAGTGCTGTACAGAAACCCAGCCTAAAACCCCAAACAGCAAGCAATGCAGGTGTAGAAGCACGATGGCTAGGAAAAACTCCCTAGAAAGGCCAAAACCTAGGAAGAAACCTAGAGAGGAACCAGGCTATGAGGGGTGGCCAGTCCTCTTCTGGCTGTGCCGGGTGAAGATTATAACAGAACATGGCAGTGCTTCTACACCTGCATTGCTTGCTGTTTGGGGGTTTTAGGCTGGGTTTCTGTACAGCACTTTGTGACATCAGCTGATGTACGAAGGGCTATATAAATTGATTTGATTTGATTTGATGGCCAAGATGTTCAAATGTTCATAGATGACCAGCAGGGTCAAATAATCATATATTTATCAAACCACAGCCATGTAAATATTATGGTGTTTTATTGATACTGTTTTGTTTTACAGCCTGAATTCAAAATGGATCGATTTTCTTTCCCTCTCACCCGTCTACACACAATACTTCATAATGACAAAGTGAAAACATGTTCTTATGCAGTTCGTAAACAAAACTATTAAAAATTAAAAACAGAAATATCTAATTTACATAGGTATTCATACCCCTGATTCAATACTTTGTAGAAGCACCTTTGGCAACGATTACAGCTGTGAGTCTTTCTGGGTAAATCTTTAATAGCTTTGCACACCTGGATTGTGTAACATTTGCCCATTTATTCATTTCAACATTCTGTCAAATTGGTTGTTGATCATTGCTAGACAACAATTTACAGGTCTTGCCATAGATTTTTAAGTCAAAAAACTGTAACTTGGAAACTCAGGAAAATTAACAGTCTTCTTGGTAAGCAACTAGTGTAGATTTGGCCTTGTGTTTTAGGTTATTGTCCTGCTGAAAGTGGAATTCATCTCCCAGTGTCTGGTGGAAAGCAGACTGAACCAGGTTTTTTTTCTAGGATTTTCAATGTTTGTCACGTGTACTCCCTCCCCGGCCTCTAGGTCATCAGGCTGCTGATTATCTCGCACACCTGTCACCATCGTCAAGCGCACCTGTCACCATCGTCAAGCACACCTGTCACCATCGGCAAGCACACCAGCGCCTCATGACACTCACCTGGACTCCATCACCTCCTTGATTATCTTCCCTATATATGGCCCTCTTGGTTCTTTCCTCAGGTGTTATTGACTCTGTTTCATGTCAGTGTGTTTCGTGTTTATTGTTTATTTATTAAAACACTCACTCTCTGAACTTGCTTCCTGACTCTCAGCGCACATCGTTACAATGTTCTGTTTTTTTTAAATCCTGATAAATTCCCCATTTCTTAACGATTACAAAGCATACAACATGATGCAGCCACCACTATACTTGAAAATATGGAGAGTGGTACTCAGTAATGTGTTGTATTAGATTTGCCCCAAACATAACATATTGTTTGCAGTATTACTTTAGTGCCTTGTTGCAAACAGAATGCAGGTTTGGGACTATTCACAAAAATTGCTGTAATTTATAAACGATTCACCCGATATGGATGAAAATACCCTCAAATTAAGATGACAGTGGAGGGTCATGTGACCAATGGGCGTTATAGTCACTAGAACTCTGCAAACCTAATACCTCTGCTTTATATTTTCTTAAATTATTTCGATAATGAACTCTTAAAAAATAGACCCAAAACGGACTAATTTATAGAAACATCTGAAGGATGATCAATGGAAACAGGATGTACCTGAGCTCAATTTGGAGTCTCATAGTAAAGGGTCTGAATAACTATGTAAATAAGGTATTTATGTTGTTGTTTAAAAAAAAATAAAAAAATTAATGTTTACTGTATTTATATTGTATATATTGTGTGTATATTTTGTGTAAATTCCTCTCTCTGTAAATGTATTTGATGAATAAAAGTGATTCTGATTCTGATATATTGTAGTGCAGTATTCAAAATAAAGCATGAGAAACTATCAAGGCACAAGACGAGACCCAAACGCAGACACAGGAGGCAGATGGGTTGGAGTCTTACAATGTTTATTAATCCAATAGGGTAGGCAAGAGAATGGTCGTGGACAGGCAAAAAGGTCAAAACCAGATCAGAGTCCAGGAGGTACGAGTGGCAGACAGGATCGTGGTCAGGCAGGCGGGAACAAAGTCCAGAAACAGGCAAGGGTCAGAACCGGGAGGACTAGAAAAAGGAGAATGCAAAAAGCAGGAGAAGGGAAAAAAGCTGGTTGACTTGGAAACATACAAGACTGAGAGACAGGAAACAGGGATAAATACACTGGCACAGAGAGACAGGAAACACAGGGATAAATACACTGGTACAGAGAGACAGGAAACACAGGGATAAATACACTGGGGACAACAAGTGACACCTGGAGGAGGTTTAGACAATAACGAGGACAGGTGAAACAGATCAGGGTGTGACAGAAACACTGAGGTTCTCTGTCTTTGCTGGGTCTCAGCATGTGTAGATGTTGGATTACTGAACACAACATGGGGACGGGAGGAGACGTCTGCCAGGCAATATGCACAGCATGACTCACTCTGTATGTTCCTCGCTCTCCCTCCCCTCTGTCTCTCTCTCTCTCTTTCTCTCTCTCTTATCTATTTATATCTC
The DNA here is from genome assembly GCF_016432855.1 of Salvelinus namaycush. NCBI lineage: Eukaryota > Metazoa > Chordata > Actinopteri > Salmoniformes > Salmonidae > Salvelinus > Salvelinus namaycush. Next base: position 91,680 of record NW_024060208.1, read on the forward strand.
TCCATTTATTTCTCTCTCTCTTTCCCTCTAATTCTCATTTAGGGATTCGCTAGTTTTTGCAACCAGTTCTTCAAAGGAAAATCAGCTCACCATCTGGTGATGCGGTCAGGCCACGAGGCCTGCTCTGCTCTGGTCTGTCAGTTCTCAGCTCACATCCAACTACATTCATAGATTTACTCTGCATTCTACATTCATGGAAAGGATTAAGGAATCTCTCTCCAAAGAGCTGGGAGGTTTATGTATTCTAGAACAGTCTAAACAGAACATTCCCGTTGATGTATTCTAGAACAGTCTAGATGGAACATTCTAGTTTATGTATTCTAGAACAGTCTAGATGGAACATTCTAGTTTATGTATTCTAGAACAGTCTAAACAGAACATTCTCGTTGATGTATTCTAGAACAGTCTAGATGGAACATTGTAGTTTATGTATTCTAGAACAGTCTAAACAGAACATTCTCGTTGATGTATTCTAGAACAGTCTAAACAGAACATTCTCATTGATGTATTCTAGAACAGTCTAGATGGAACATTGTAGTTGATGTATTCTAGAACAAGAATATTTTACAATCCCACTGTATGACATGTTGAATCCATGCAGTAGTCCAAGGGGAGAACAAAACCACAACAGGACCACATGTATTCTGAACACTATGATTTCAGTCTGACTCTGGGTACAATTGAATTCCATTTAACCCCCGAAGACATGCTACTTTACACCTCTCCCTGTAAATAATGAATGAAGTTTAGGTAACGGAGATCAAGTTGTTTAATGGTAATGAGCGTATAATTATATTCACAATGTGTTGTTATAAAACAGGATGCTGGATGCTAACTGGTTGGTAGCAGGAAGTTATTCATCATCATTCCCGCAAAATGCAAAGATGCCATAATTCCATTTCAAGTCTCAATGCACATCCACTGTCTCACAGCCCAACCAGGCATTCATAAACTTCATCCACTGTCCCACAGCCCAACCAGGCATTCATAAACTTCATCCACTGTCCCAAAGCCCAACCAGGCATTCATAAACTTCATCCACTGTCCCAAAGCCCAACCAGGCATTCATAAACTTCATCCACTGTCTCACAGCCCAACCAGACATTCATAAACTTCATCCACTGTCCCGCAGCCCAACCAGGCATTCATAAACTTCATCCACTGTCCCAAAGCCCAACCAGGCATTCATAAACTTCATCCACTGTCTCACAGCCCAACCAGACATTCATAAACTTCATCCACTGTCTCACAGCCCAACCAGGCATTCATAAACTTCATCCACTGTCTCACAGCCCAACCAGACATTCATAAACTTCATCCACTGTCCCAAAGCCCAACCAGGCATTCATAAACTTCATCCACTGTCCCAAAGCCTAACCAGGCATTCATAAACTTCATCCACTGTCTCACAGCCCAACCAGACATTCATAAACTTCATCCACTGTCCCGCAGCCCAACCAGGCATTCATAAACTTCATCCACTGTCCCAAAGCCCAACCAGGCATTCATAAACTTCATCCACTGTCCCAAAGCCCAACCAGACATTCATAAACTTCATCCATTGTCCCACAGCCCAACCAGGCATTCATAAACTTCATCCACTGTCCCACAGCCCAACCAGGCATTCATAAACTTCATCCATTGTCCCACAGCCCAACCAGACATTCATAAACTTCATCCATTGTCCCACAGCCCAACCAGGCATTCATAAACTTCATCCATTGTCCCACAGCCCAACCAGGCATTCATAAACTTCATCCATTGTCCCAAAGCCCAACCAGACATTCATAAACTTCATCCACTGTCTCACAGCCCAACCAGACATTCATAAACTTCATCCATTGTCCCAAAGCCCAACCAGGCATTCATAAACTTCATCCACTGTCCCAAAGCCCAACCAGGCATTCATAAACATCATCCACTGTCTCACAGCCCAACCAGGCATTCATAAACTTCATCCACTGTCTCACAGCCCAGCCAGGCATTCATAAACTTCATCCACTGTCCCACAGCCCAGCCAGGCATTCATAAACAGTTTATATCTCACCACAGTGTTATCTCACCACAGTGTATATCTCAACACAGTGTTATCTCACCACAGTTTATATCTCACCACAGTGTTATCTCACCACAGTGTATATCTCACCACAGTGTATATCTCACCACAGTGTATATCTCATCACAGTGTATATCTCACCACAGTGTTCTCACCACAGTGTTATCTCACCACAGTGTATATCTCATCACAGTGTTATCTCACCACAGTGTTCTCACCACAGTTTATATCTCACCACAGTTTATATCTCACCACAGTGTATATCTCACCACAGTGTATATCTCACCACAGTGTTAACTCACTACAGTGTATATCTCACCACAGTGTATATCTCATCACAGTGTTATCTCACCACAGTGTTCTCACCACAGTGTTATCTCACCACAGTGTATATCTCACCACAGTGTATATCTCACCACAGTGTATATCTCATCACAGTGTATATCTCACCACAGTGTTCTCACCACAGTGTTATCTCACCACAGTGTATATCTCACCACAGTGTATATCTCATCACAGTGTATATCTCACCACAGTGTATATCTCATCACAGTGTTATCTCACCACAGTGTTCTCACCACAGTTTATATCTCACCACAGTGTTCTCACCACAGTGTTATCTCACCACAGTGTATATCTCACCACAGTGTATATCTCACCACAGTGATCTCACCACAGTGTATATCTCACCACGATGTTATCTCACCACGATGTTATCTCACCACAGTGTTCTCACCACAGTGTTATCTCACCACAGTGTATATCTCATCACAGTGTTCTCACCACAGTGTATATCTCACCACAGTGTTCTCACCACAGTGTTATCTCACCACAGTGTATATCTCATCACAGTGTTCTCACCACAGTGTATATCTCACCACAGTGTTATCTCACCACAGTGTTATCTCACCACAGCAGGTCAGGAACACATAAGATAAAGAACAATTAATCTTAGACCCTTTATAACATCTGACTTGTTGACCAATGGCATTACTGTAAAGTGAACCTCCAATCAGATATCAGACCTACAGGATGTAAAGACAAATGAACCTTTCCTACCCAGAATTCCTGAGACGACGTTACCTCTCCTACCCAGAGGTGTGACAAGAGGGGGTTGGTGAGATAATGCATCATTCCTGAGACGACGTTACCTCTCCTACCCAGAGGTGTGACAAGAGGGGGTTGGTGAGATAATGCAGAATTCCTGAGACGACGTAATCTCTCCTACCCAGAGGTGTGACAAGAGGGGGTTGGTGAGATAATGCATCATTCCTGAGACGACGTTACCTCTCCTACCCAGAGGTGTGACAAGAGGGGGTTGGTGAGATAATGCAGAATTCCTGAGACGACGTAATCTCTCCTACCCAGAGGTGTGACAAGAGGGGGTTGGTGAGATAATGCATCATTCCTGAGACGACGTTACCTCTCCTACCCAGAGGTGTGACAGGAGGGGGTTGGTGAGATAATGCAGAGTTCCTGAGACGACGTTACCTCTCCTACCCAGAGGTGTGACAAGAGGGGGTTGGTGAGATAATGCAGAGTTCCTGAGACGACATAACCTCTCCTACCCAGAGGTGTGACAAGAGGGGGTTGGTGAGATAATGCATCATTCCTGAGACGACGTTACCTCTCCTACCCAGAGGTGTGACAAGAGGGGGTTGGTGAGATAATGCAGAATTCCTGAGACGACGTAATCTCTCCTACCCAGAGGTGTGACAAGAGGGGGTTGGTGAGATAATGCATCATTCCTGAGACGACGTTACCTCTCCTACCCAGAGGTGTGACAGGAGGGGGTTGGTGAGATAATGCAGAGTTCCTGAGACGACGTTACCTCTCCTACCCAGAGGTGTGACAAGAGGGGGTTGGTGAGATAATGCAGAGTTCCTGAGACGACATAACCTCTCCTACCCAGAGGTGTGACAAGAGGGGGTTGGTGAGATAATGCATCATTCCTGAGACGACGTTACCTCTCCTACCCAGAGGTGTGACAAGAGGGGGTTGGTGAGATAATGCATCATTCCTGAGACGACATAACCTCTCCTACCCAGAGGTGTGACAAGAGGGGGTTGGTGAGATAATGCAGAGAAGGCTGAATTCCTAAGACAACACAAAGGAAATGATCGCATAAAGAGTCACTTCATGGGCTTGGCCACACTACGAAATCAACATCACCAACTACTATGTTAGCTTGCTATCCTATGGACTCGCTAACCATTTACTAGTCGATGCCTACCGGTATGTAATTAATATTTATTAAATCATTATTTATTGAAGTTCTTGTCTGTCTCTCATCATCGTTGACCCTCTGCTTGCTAGCGAGCTAGCTAGCTAGCTACATTCCCACTGCGCCCGGCCCGCCACAGGAGTCGCTGGAGCGCGATGAGACAAGGATATCCCTACCGGCCAAACCCTCCCTAACCCGGACGACGCTAGGCCAATTGTGCGTCGCCCCACGGACCTCCCGGTCGCGGCCGGCTGCGACAGAGCCTGAGCGCGAACCCAGAGTCTCTGGTGGCGCAGCTAGCGCTGCGATGCAGTGCCCTAGACCACTGCGCCACCCGGGAGGCCCCCAAGCTAGCTACATTCCAATGATTTGTTTTAGCATAGCAGCGTGGAATGAAACGAATGAAGGGTTAAAACATCCCTAAAGAATGAACGACCAGCCTGTTGGATTAGCAACTTTTGAACCTCAGAACTAACAGCTGGACTATATTGTCACGCCCTGACCATAGAGAGACTTTTTTATTCTCTATCTTGGTTAGGTCGGGGTGTGACTAAGGGGGGGGGGGGTGTTCTTATCTAGGTGTTTTATGTCTATGTTGGCCTGATATGGTTCCCAATCAGAGGCAGCTGTTTATCCTTGTCTCTGATTGGGGATCATATTTAGGTAGCCATTTTCCCCACTGTGTTTTGTGGGATCTTGTTTCTGTGTAGTTGCCTGTGAGCACTGCTTGAGCGTCACGTATCGTTTATTCTTTTTTTTGTTCGGTTCTCTTATAAATAAAAAGATGTCGAACCGATTTCACGCTGCGCTTTGGTCTGAGTATGATTACAACGACTGGATTAAATCATCTGTTGGAAGGATGAAACAAATCAAATATACTCGTTAAAATAATGTTTTTAAAGAAAACATGTTGTTTTGTCTTTTTGTTGTTGTTGTTGTTGTATATGTGTCACGTTCCTGACCTGTTTTCCTTGTTTTTGTATGTGTTTAGTTGGTCAGGGCGTGAGTTGGGGTGGGCATTCTATGTTATGTGTTTCTATGTTGGGTTAAATGTGTTGCCTGATATGGTTCTCAATTAGAGGCAGGTGTTTGACGTTTCCTCTGATTGAGAACCATATTAAGGTAGGCTGTTCTCACTGTTTGTTGGTGGGTGATTGTTCCTGTGTCTGTGTCTGTATGCACCACACGGAACTGTTTCGTGTTTTCGTTCGTTTGTGTAGTCTGTACCTGTTCGTGCGTTCTTCGTGTATATGTAAGTTCTCAAGTTCAGGTCTGTCTACTTCGTTTTGTTGTTTTGTATTTTCCAAGTGCTTTTTCGTGTTCGTCTTGTCGTTAATAAATATTCATTATGTCTTCATTCAACGCTGCGTTTTGGTCCGACCCTTACTCCTTCTCCTCATCCGAGGAGGAGGCATTAGACAGCCGTTACAATATGTTGGCAACCGTTTTATAAAAGCAATAAGGCCTTCACAAACCCTTGGAATTATTGTGTGTTATCTCCCTCTCCTCAGGTCTGTTTTCCTTGGCTTCGCCTCGGGTCTTAAAACAACCCTTTTAGTCGGGTGTTATCACACGATAATCCCCAGGTTCTCATGCCTTATTGCTTAAATAAATCATTCAACACGTTAGGTAGGGTTAAATGCCATATTAACCTTATTTGACCATGCTGGTCATTTATGAACATTTTGAACATCTTGGCATAGTTCTGTTATAATCTCCACCCGGCACAGCCGGAAGAGGACTGGCCACCCCTCATAGCCTGGTTCCTCTCTAGGTTTCTTCCTAGGTTTTGGCCTTTCTAGGGAGTTTGTCCTAGCCACCGTGCTTCTACACCTGCATTGCTTGCTGTTTTGGGGGTTTTAGGCTGGGTTTCTGTACAGCACTTTGAGATATCGGCTGATGTACGAAGGGCTATATAAATAAATTTGATTTGATTTGATTTGAAATGGGCTTGAGTCCTAAATGTCACCCTATTCCCTATGTAGTGCACTACTTTAGACCAGGGCCCTATTCCCTATGTAGTGTACTACTTTAGACCAGGGCCTTATTCCCTTTGTAGTGCACTACTGTCGACCAGGGCCCTATTCCCTAAGTAGTGCACTACTGTCGACCAGGGCCCTATTCCCTAAGTAGTGCACTACTGTCGACCAGGGCCCTATTCCCTAAGTAGTGCACTACTGTCGACCAGGGCCCATAGAGAATAGGGTACCATTTAGGATGGAGCTAAGGTTAATATGGCACTGAGGTCCTCTGTACACTTCTCATCACAGGGACATTATTCTAGTATCCTGGTATGCAGATCTGTTGCCTTGCCAACTCCCACTTGACAGTGGACCCTATGAGATGGGCAAGACAGCGCAAATAGATCTGGAAACCAGACACGCCCACAGTGTCTGGACGGGCGGTGTATCATACAGGGGACTGTGACTGTCTGTTTTCCCTGTGGAGTAGACGGGAGCCAAGTTACACAGGGGATGAAGGGGGTGATTGAGGGGCGAGGAAGAGGCTGGGGAGAGTGGCTGAAGGGGGTGATGGAGGGACAAGGAGGAGTTGGCCTGGGGCGAGGGGCTGACGGGGGTGATGGAGGAGTTGGCCTGGGGCGAGGGGCTGAAGAGGGTGATGGAGGGGCGAGGAGGAGTTGGCCTGGGACGAGGGGCTGAAGAGGGTGATGGAGGGGCGAGGAGGAGTTGGCCTGGGGTGAGGGGCTGTAGGGGGTGATGGAGGGGCGAGGAGGAGTTGGCCTGGGGCGAGGGGCTGAAGAGGGTGAGGGAGGGGCGAGGAGGAGTTGGCCTGGGGCGAGGGGCTGAAGAGGGTGATGGAGGGGCGAGGAGGAGTTGGCCTGGGGCGAGGGGCTGTAGGGGGTGATGGAGGGGCGAGGAGGAGTTGGCCTGGGGCGAGGGGCTGAAGAGGGTGATGGAGGGGCGAGGAGGAGTTGGCCTGGGGCGAGGGGCTGAAGAGGGTGATGGAGGGGCGAGGAGGAGTTGGCCTGGGGCGAGGGGCTGAAGAGGGGGAGGGAGGGGCGAGGAGGAGTTGGCCTGGGGCGAGGGGCTGAAGAGGGTGAGGGAGGGGCGAGGAGGAGTTGGCCTGGGGCGAGGGGCTGAAGGGGGTGATGGAGGGACGAGGAGGAGTTGGCCTGGGGCGAGGGGCTGAAGAGGGTGATGGAGGGGCGAGGAGGAGTTGGCCTGGGACGAGGGGCTGAAGAGGGTGAGGGAGGGGCGAGGAGGAGTTGGCTTGGGGCGAGGGGCTGAAGAGGGTGATGGAGGGGCGAGGAGGAGTTGACCTGGGGCGAGGAGGAGTTGACCTGGGGCGAGGGGCTGAAGAGGGTGATGGAGAGGCGAGGAGGAGTTGGCCTGGGGCGAGGGGCTGAAGAGGGTGATGGAGAGGCGAGGAGGAGTTGGCCTGGGGCGAGGGGCTGAAGAGGGTGAGGGAGGGGCGAGGCGGAGTTGGCCTGGGGCGAGGGGCTGAAGAGGGTGATGGAGGGGCGAGGAGGAGTTGGCCTGGGGCGAGGGGCTGAAGAGGGGGAGGGAGGGGCGAGGAGGAGTTGGCCTGGGGCGAGGGGCTGAAGAGGGTGATGGAGAGGCGAGGAGGAGTTGGCCTGGGGCGAGGGGCTGAAGGGTGTGAGGGAGGGGCGAGGAGGAGTTGGCCTGGGGCGAGGGGCTGAAGGGGGTGATGGAGGGGCGAGGAGGGGTTGGCCTGGGGCGAGGGGCTGAATGGGCTGAGGAAGGTTGAATAGGGGACAGGGCAGAGCTAGGTAATGAGAATGGGTAATGGAATTCTACTAATGGATCCTAATCCTTCCCTGAAGAGTGGGCCGGGAGACCCTCCAGAGGTGTTCAGCTCAGAGAGTGTCAGACCGTTAATGTTGGAGCCTGTCTGATAGCATAATGGGGAAAATCAGTGCCTATACTTTCCCTCAAATTTAAACACTTTCCATTTGTTCTGGGACCCTGGGGATAAGGTCTAGTACTGCAGTCTGCAGACTGGTACTGTGGTAATGACTATAGATACATTCATATCCAGTATCTTATTAGATATAATTGATTTAAGGCTGTTGTTAAAGCAGTATCAAATATGTGCTGCAAATCGGGATGAGAGGGAGATTAACATGTTCCACACTGAGTTAGCCCACTGAGTTAGCCCACTGAGTTAGCCCACTGAGTTAGCCCACTGAGTTAACCCACTGAGTTAACCCACTGAGTTAACCCACTGAGTTAACCCACTGAGTTAGCCCACTGAGTTAGCCCACTGAGTTAGCCCACTGAGTTAGCTCACTGAGTTAGCCCACTGAGTTAGCCCACTGAGTTAGCTCACTGAGTTAGCCCACTGAGTTAGCTCACTGAGTTAGCCCACTGAGTTAGCTCACTGAGTTAGCTCACTGAGTTAGCCCACTGAGTTAGCTTACTGAGTTAACCCACTGAGTTAGCCCAAGGCTACTCATCACATAAGGCATGTCTGCTTGTGACCAGACCTCTCCTCTAGTCTCCATCTTGGAGTGAGCAAGCGGCAGGTCAGGATGCAGCGCCACAAACACACAAACACAGGGACTTTAGAACACAGCAATGCAAATGTGGATGATTTTTTAGACCTATCATTGGTGTGTGGTTGGGCTAGCACCATGGCTAAACCATCAGATCTGAGTAACAGTGCTATCTGTAGTTACCTGTAGTGTACAGTAGTAACAGTGCTATCTGTAGTTACCTGTAGTGTACAGCAGTAACAGTGCTATCTGTAGTTACCTGTAGTGTACAGCAGTAACAGTGCTATCTGTAGTTACCTGTAGTGTACAGCAGTAACAGTGCTATCTGTAGTTACCTGTAGTGTACAGCAGTAACAGTGCTATCTGTAGTTACCTGTAGTGTACAACAGTAACAGTGCTATCTGTAGTTACCTGTAGTGTACAGCAGTAACAGTGCTATCTGTAGTTACCTGTAGTGTACAGCAGTAACAGTGCTATCTGTAGTTACCTGTAGTGTACAGCAGTAACAGTGCTATCTGTAGTTACCTGTAGTGTACAGTAGTAACAGTGCTATCTGTAGTTACCTGTAGTGTACAGCAGTAAGAGTGCTATCTGTAGTTACCTGTAGTGTACAGCAGTAACAGTGCTATCTGTAGTTACCTGTAGTGTCCAGCAGTAACAGTGCTATCTGTAGTTACCTGTAGTGTACAGCAGTAACAGTGCTATCTGTAGTTACCTGTAGTATACAGCAGTAACAGTGCTATCTGTAGTTACCTGTAGTGTACAGCAGTAACAGTGCTATCTGTAGTTACCTGTAGTGTACAGCAGTAACAGTGCTATCTGTAGTTACCTGTAGTGTACAGCAGTAACAGTGCTATCTGTAGTTACCTGTAGTGTACAGCAGTAACAGTGCTATCTGTAGTTACCTGTAGTGTAGAGTAGTAACAGTGCTATCTGTAGTTACCTGTAGTGTCCAGCAGTAACAGTGCTATCTGTAGTTACCTGTAGTGTACAGCAGTAACAGTGCTATCTGTAGTTACCTGTAGTGTACAGCAGTAACAGTGCTATCTGTAGTTACCTGTAGTGTACAGCAGTAACAGTGCTATCTGTCGTTACCTGTAGTGTACAGTAGTAACAGTGCTATCTGTAGTTACCTGTAGTGTACAGCAGTAACAGTGCTATCTGTAGTTACCTGTAGTGTACAGCAGTAACAGTGCTATCTGTAGTTACCTGTAGTGTACAGCAGTAACAGTGCTATCTGTAGTTACCTGTAGTGTACAGCAGTAACAGTGCTATCTGTAGTTACCTGTAGTGTACAACAGTAACAGTGCTATCTGTAGTTACCTGTAGTGTACAGCAGTAACAGTGCTATCTGTAGTTACCTGTAGTGTACAGCAGTAACAGTGCTATCTGTAGTTACCTGTAGTGTACAGCAGTAACAGTGCTATATGTAGTTACCTGTAGTGTACAGCAGTAACAGCGCTATCTGTAGTTACCTGTAGTGTACAGCAGTAACAGTGCTATATGTAGTTACCTGTAGTGTACAGCAGTAACAGCGCTATCT
>NW_024060208.1:106979-109479 GCF_016432855.1 Salvelinus namaycush
GTCCTAGGGCTCAGGTCCTCCGAGAGAAAGAAAGAGAGAAGGAGAAAATTAGAGAGAGCCAAGATTTTCAAAATGTTCATAAATGACAAGCATGGTCAAATAATAATCAGGAATAAATCAGTTGGCTTTTCATAGCCGATCATTAAGAGTTGAAAACAGCAGGTCTGGGACAGGTAGGGGTTCCGTAACCGCAGGCAGAACAGTTGAAACTGGAATAGCAGCAAGGCCAGGCGGACTGGGGACAGCAAGGAGTCATCATGCCCGGTAGTCCTGACGTATGGTCCTAGGGCTCAGGTTCTCAGAGAGAGAGAAAGAGAGAACGAGAGAATTAGAGAGAGTATACTTAAATTCACACAGGACACTGGATAAGACAGGAGAAGTACTCCAGGCATAACCAACTGACCCTAGCCCCCCGACACAAACTACTGCAGCATAAATACTGGAGAACCCTGGTCTCTAATGGGAGATACCAACATCTTGACCCCTGGTTTCCCACGGGAGAGACCAACATCTTGAACCCTGGTCTCTAATGGGAGAGACCAACATCTTGAACCCTGGTCTCTAATGGGAGAGACCAACATCTTGACCCCTGGTTTCCCACGGGAGATACCAACATCTGGACCCCTGGTTTCCCACGGGAGATACCAACATCTGGACCCCTGGTTTCCCACAGGAAAGACCAACATCTTGACCCCTGGTTCCCCACGGGAAAGACCAACATCTTGAACCCTGGTTTCCCACGGGAGAGACCAACATCTTGAACCCTGGTTTCCCACGGGAGAGACCAACATCTTGAGCCCTGGTTTCCCACGGGAAAGACCAACATCTTGAACCCTGGTTTCCCACGGGAGAGACCAACATCTTGAACCCTGGTTTCCCACGGGAAAGACCAACATCTTGAACCGTGGTTTCCCACGGAAGATACCAACATCTTGACCCCTGGTATCCCACGGGAGAGACCAACATCTTGAACCCTGGTTTCCCACGGGAGAGACCAACATCTTGAACCCTGGTTTCCCACGGGAGAGACCAACATCTTGAACCCTGGTTTCCCACGGGAGAGACCAACATCTTGAACCCTGGTCTCTAATGGGAGAGACCAACATCTTGACCCCTGGTTTCCCACGGGAGATACCAACATCTGGACCCCTGGTTTCCCACGGGAGAGACCAACATCTTGAACCCTGGTTTCCCACAGGAGAGACCAACATCTTGAACCCTGGTTTCCCACAGGAGATACCAACATCTTGAACCCTGGTTTCCCACGGTAGAGACCAACATCTTGAACCCTGGTTTCCCACGGGAGATACCAACATCTTGAACCCTGGTTTCCCACGGGAGATACCAACATCTTGAACCCTGGTCTACCACAGGAGAGACCAACATCTTGAACCCTGGTCTCTAATGGGAGATACCAACATCTTGACCCCTGGTTTCCCACGGGAGAGACCAACATCTTGAACCCTGGTCTCTAATGGGAGAGACCAACATCTTGAACCCTGGTCTCTAATGGGAGAGACCAACATCTTGAACCCTGGTCTCTAATGGGAGAGACCAACATCTTGACCCCTGGTTTCCCACGGGAGATACCAACATCTGGACCCCTGGTTTCCCACAGGAGAGACCAACATCTTGACCCCTGGTTCCCCACGGGAGAGACCAACATCTTGAACCCTGGTTTCCCACGGGAGAGACCAACATCTTGAACCCTGGTTTCCCACGGGAGATACCAACATCTTGAACCCTGGTTTCCCACGGGAGAGACCAACATCTTGAACCCTGGTTTCCCACGGGAGAGACCAACATCTTGAACCCTGGTTTCCCACGGGAGAGACCAACATCTTGAACCCTGGTTTCCCACGGGAGATACCAACATTTTGACCCCTGGTTTCCCACGGGAGAGACCAACATCTTGACCCCTTGTTTCCCACGGGAGAGACCAACATCTTAAACCCTGGTTTCCCACGGGAAAGACCAACATCTTGACCCCTGGTTTCCCACGCGAGAGACCAACATCTTGAACCCTGGTTTCCCACGGGAGAGACCAACATCTTGACCCCTGGTTTCCCACGGGAGAGACCAACATCTTAAACCCTGGTTTCCCACGGGAGAGACCAACATCTTGAACCCTGGTTTCCCACGGGAGAGACCAACATCTTAAACCCTGGTTTCCCACGGGAAAGACCAACATCTTGAACCCTGGTTTCCCACGGGAGAGACCAACATCTTGAACCCTGGTTTCCCACGGGAGATACCAACATCTTGACCCCTGGTTTCCCACGGGAGAGACCAACATCTTAAACCCTGGTTTCCCACGGGAAAGACCAACATCTTGAACCCTGGTTTCCCACGGGAGAGACCAACATCTTGAACCCTGGTTTCCCACGGGAGAGACCAACATCTTGAACCCTGGTTTCCCACAGGAGAGACTAACATCTTGAACCCTGGTTTCCCACAGGAGAAACCAACATCTTGAACCCTGGTCTCTAATGGGAGAGAC